>NW_028142185.1:0-142731 GCF_055691185.1 Crinia signifera | reverse complement strand
TGCAACAGTTGCCAGGGCAACCCTGGGCATGGTACGGGGCTTAAGGGTGCCTGGACCCGCCCACTTCCGCTTTGGGGGCCAGCAACAGTTGCCAGGGCAACTTTGGGCATGGCAGGGGGCTTAAGGTGGCCAGGACCCGCCCACTTCCTCTTTGGGGGCCAGCAACAGTTGCCAGGGCAACCCTGGGCATGGCAGGGGGCTTAAGGGGACCTGGACCCGCCCACTTCCGCTTTGGGGGCCAGCAACAGTTGCCAGGGCAACCCTGGGCATGGCAGGGGGATTAAGGGTGCCTGGACCCGCCCACTTCCGTTTTGGGGGCCAGCAACAGTTGCCAGGACAACCCTGGGCATGGCAGGGGGATTAAGGGGGCCTGGACCCGCCCACTTCCGCTTTGGGGGCCAGCAACAGTTGCCAGGGCAACCCTGGGCATGGCAGGGGGCTTAAGGGTGCCTGGACCCGCCCACTTCCGCTTTGGGGGCCAGCAACAGTTGCCAGGGCAACCCTGGGCATGGCAGGGGGATTAAGGGGGCCTGGACCCGCCCACTTCCGCTTTGGGGGCCAGCAACAGTTGCCAGGGCAACCCTGGGCATGGCAGGGGGATTAAGGGTGCCTGGACCCGCCCACTTCCGTTTTGGGGGCCAGCAACAGTTGCCAGGGCAACACTGGGCATGGCAGGGGGATTAAGGGGGCCTGGACCCGCCCACTTCCGCTTTGGGGGCAGCACCAGTTGCCAGGGCAACCCTGGGCATGGTAGGGGGCTTAAGGGGGCCAGGACCCGCCCACTTCCGCTTTGGGGGCCAGCAACAGTTGCCAGGGCAACCCTGGGCATGGCAGGGGGCCTGGACCCGCCCACTTCCGCTTTGGGGGCCAGCAACAGTTGCCAGGACAACCCTGGGCATGACAGGGGCTTAAGGGCGCCTGGACCCGCCCACTTCCGCTTTGGGGGCCAGCAACAGTTGCCAGGGAACCCTGGGCATGGCAGGGGGCTTAAGGGGCCTGGACCCGCCCACTTCCGCTTTGGGGGCCAGCAACAGTTGCCAGGGCAACATTGGGCATGGCAGGGGGCTTAAGGGCGCCAGGACCCGCCCACTTCCGCTTTGGGGGCCAGCAACAGTTGCCAGGGCAACCCTGGGCATGGCAGGGAGCTTAAGGGCGCCTGGACCCGCCCACTTCCGCTTTGGGGGCCAGCAACAGTTGCCAGGGCAACCTTGGGCATGGCAGGGGTATTAAGGGGGCCTGGACCCGCCCACTTCCACTTTGGGGGCCAGCAACAGTTGCCAGGGCAACCCTGGGCATGGTAGGGGGCTTAAGGGTGCCTGGACCCGCCACTTCCGCTTTGGGGGCCAGCAACAGTTGCCAGGGCAACCCTGGGCATGGCAGGGGGATAAAGGGAGCCTGGACCCGCCCACTTCCGTTTTGGGGGCCAGTAACAGTTGCCAGGGCAACCTTGGGCATGGCAGGGGTATTAAGGGGGCCTGGACCCGCCCACTTCCACTTTGGGGGCCAGCAACAGTTGCCAGGGCAACCCTGGGCATGGTAGGGGGCTTAAGGGTGCCTGGACCCGCCCACTTCCGCTTTGGGGGCCAGCAACAGTTGCCAGGGCAACCCTGGGCATGGCAGGGGGATTAAGGGGGCCTGGACCCGCCCACTTCCGCTTTGGGGGCCAGCAACAGTTGCCAGGGCAACCCTGGGCATGGCAGGGGGCTTAAGGGGACCTGGACCCGCCCACTTCCGCTTTGGGGGCCAGCAACAGTTGCCAGGGCAACCCTGGGCATGGCAGGGGGCTTAAGGGGACCTGGACCCGCCCACTTCCGCTTTGGGGACCAGCAACAGTTGCCAGGGCAAATCTGGGCATGGCAAGGGGCTTAAGGGGGCCAGGACCCGCCCACTTCCGCTTTGGGGGCCAGCAACAGTTGCCAGGGCAACCCTGTGCATGGCAGGGGGCTTAAGGGCGCCAGGACCCGCCCACTTCCGCTTTGGGGTCCAGCAACAGTTGCCAGGGCAACCCTGGGCATGGCAGGGGGCTTAAGGGGGCCTGGACCCGCCCACTTCCGCTTTGGGGCCAGCAACAGTTGCCAGGGCAACCCTGGGCATGGTAGGGGGCTTAAGAGTGCCTGGACCCGCCCACTTCCGCTTTGGGGGCCAGCAACAGTTGCCAGGGCAACCCTGGGCAGGGCAGGGGGATTAAGGGGGCCTGGACCCGCCCACTTCCGCTTTGGGGGCCAGCAACATTTGCCAGGGCAACCCTGGGCATGGTAGGGGGCTTAAGGATGCCTGGACCCCCCCACTTCCACTTTGGGGGCCAGCAACAGTTGCCAGGGCAACCCTGGGCATGGCAGGGGGCTTAAGGGGACCTGGACCCGCCCACTTCCGCTTTGGGGGCCAGCAACAGTTGCCAGGGCAACCCTGGGCATGGCAGGGGGCTTAAGGGGACCTGGACCCGCCCACTTCCGCTTTGGGGGCCAGCAACAGTTGCCAGGGCAAACCTGGGCATGGCAAGGGGCTTAAGGGGGCCAGGACCCGCCCACTTCCGCTTTGGGGGCCAGCAACAGTTGCCAGGGCAACTTTGTGCATTGCAGGGGGCTTAAGGGGGCCAGGACCCGCCCACTACTGCCTTGGGGGCCAGCAACAGTTGCCAGGGCAACCCTGGGCATGGCAGGGGGCTTAAGGGGACCTGGACCCGCCCACTTCCGCTTTGGGGGCCAGCAACAGTTGCCAGGGCAACATTGGGCATGTCAGGGGGCTTAAGGGCGCCAGGACCCGCCCACTTCCGCTTTGGGGGCCAGCAACAGTTGCCAGGGCAACCCTGGGCATGGCAGGGAGCTTAAGGGCGCCTGGACCCGCCCACTTCCGCTTTGGGGGCCAGCAACAGTTGCCAGGGCAACCCTGGGCATGGCAGGGGGATAAAGGGGGCCTGCACCCGCCCACTTCCGTTTTGGGGGCCAGCAACAGTTGCCAGGGCAACCTTGGGCATGGCAGGGGTATTAAGGGGGCCTGGACCCGCCCACTTCCACTTTGGGGGCCAGCAACAGTTGCCAGGGCAACCCTGGGCATGGTAGGGGGCTTAAGGGTGCCTGGACCCGCCCACTTCCGCTTTGGGGGCCAGCAACAGTTGCCAGGGCAACCCTGGGCATGGCAGGGGGATTAAGGGGGCCTGGACCCGCCCACTTCCGCTTTGGGGGCCAGCAACAGTTGCCAGGGCAACCCTGGGCATGGCAGGGGGCTTAAGGGGACCTGGACCCGCCCACTTCCGCTTTGGGGGCCAGCAACAGTTGCCAGGGCAACCCTTGGCATGGCAGGGGGCTTAAGGGGACCTGGACCCGCCCACTTCCGCTTTGGGGACCAGCAACAGTTGCCAGGGCAAATCTGGGCATGGCAAGGGGCTTAAGCGGGCCAGGACCCGCCCACTTCCGCTTTGGGGCCAGCAACAGTTGCCAGGGCAACCCTGTGCATGGCAGGGGGCTTAAGGGCGCCAGGACCCGCCCACTTCCGCTTTGGGGTCCAGCAACAGTTGCCAGGGCAACCCTGGGCATGACAGGGGGCTTAAGGGGGCCTGGACCCGCCCACTTCCGCTTTGGGGGCCAGCAACAGTTGCCAGGGCAACCCTGGGCATGGTAGGGGCTTAAGAGTACTTAGACCCGCCCACTTCCGCTTTGGGGGCCAGCAACAGTTGCAAGGGCAACCCTGGGCAGGGCAGGGGGATTAAGGGGGCCTGGACCCGCCCCACTTCCGCTTTGGGGGCCAGCAACATTTGCCAGGGCAACCCTGGGCATGGTAGGGGGCTTAAGGATGCCAGGACCCCCCCCACTTCCACTTTGGGGGCCAGCAACAGTTGCCATGGCAACCCTGGGCAGGGCAGGGGGATTAAGGGGGCCTGGACCCGCCCACTTCCGCTTTGGGGGCCAGCAACATTTGCCAGGGCAACCCTGGGCATGGTAGGGGGCTTAAGGATGCCTGGACCCCCCCACTTCCACTTTGGGGGCCAGCAACAGTTGCCAGGGCAACCCTGGGCATGGCAGGGGGCTTAAGGGGACCTGGACCCGCCCACTTCCGCTTTGGGGGCCAGCAACAGTTGCCAGGGCAACCCTGGGCATGGCAGGGGGCTTAAGGGGACCTGGACCCGCCCACTTCCGCTTTGGGGGCCAGCAACAGTTGCCAGGGCAAACCTGGGCATGGCAAGGGGCTTAAGGGGGCCAGGACCCGCCCACTTCCGCTTTGGGGGCCAGCAACAGTTGCCAGGGCAACTTTGGGCATTGCAGGGGGCTTAAGGGGGCCAGGACCCGCCCACTTCCGCCTTGGGGGCCAGCAACAGTTGCCAGGGCAACCCTGGGCATGGCAGGGGGCTTAAGGGGACCTGGACCCGCCCACTTCCGCTTTGGGGGCCAGAAACAGTTGCCAGGGCAACCCTGGGCATGGCAGGGGGATTAAGGGTGCCTGGACCCGCCCACTTCCGTTTTGGGGGCCAGCAACAGTTGCCAGGGCAACCCTGGGCATGGCAGGGGGCTTAAGGGGACCTGGACCCGCCCACTTCCGCTTTGGGGGCCAGCAACAGTTGCCAGGGCAAACCTGGGCATGGCAAGGGGCTTAAGGGGGCCAGGACCCGCCCACTTCCGCTTTGGGGGCCAGCAACAGTTGCCTGGGCAACTTTGGGCATTGCAGGGGGCTTAAGGGGGCCAGGACCCGCCCACTTCCGCTTTGGGGGCCAGCAACAGTTGCCAGGGCAACCCTGGGCATGGCAGGGGGCTTAAGGGGGCCTGGACCCGCCCACTTCCGCTTTGGGGGCCAGCAACAGTTGCCAGGGCAACCCAGGGCATGGTAGGGGGCTTAAGGGTGCCTGGACCCGCCCACTTCCGCTTTGGGGGCCAGCAACAGTTGCCAGGGCAACCCTGGGCAGGGCAGGGGGATTAAGGGGGCCTGGACCCGCCCACTTCCGCTTTGGGGGCCAGCAACAGTTGCCAGGGCAACCCTGGGCATGGTAGGGGGCTTAAGGGTGCCTGGACCCGCCCACTTCCGCTTTGGGGGCCAGCAACAGTTGCCAGGGCAACCCTGGGCATGGCAGGGGGATTAAGGGGGCCTGGACCCGCCCACTTCCGCTTTGGGGGCCAGCAACAGTTGCCAGGGCAACCCTGGGCATGGCAGGGGGCTTAAGGGGACCTGGACCCGCCCACTTCCGCTTTGGGGGCCAGCAACAGTTGCCAGGGCAACCCTGGGCATGGCAGGGGGCTTAAGGGGACCTGGACCCGCCCACTTCCGCTTTGGGGGCCAGCAACAGTTGCCAGGGCAAATCTGGGCATGGCAAGAGGCTTAAGGGGGCCAGGACCCGCCCACTTCCGCTTTGGGGGCCAGCAACAGTTGCCAGGGCAACCCTGTGCATGGCAGGGGGCTTAAGGGCGCCAGGACCCGCCCACTTCCGCTTTGGGGGCCAGCAACAGTTGCCAGGGCAACCCTGGGCATGGCAGGGGGCTTAAGGGGGCCTGGACCCGCCCACTTCCGCTTTGGGGGCCAGCAACAGTTGCCAGGGCAACCCTGGGCATGGTAGGGGGCTTAAGAGTGCCTGGACCCGCCCACTTCCGCTTTGGGGGCCAGCAACAGTTGCCAGGGCAACCCTGGGCAGGGCAGGGGGATTAAGGGGGCCTGGACCCGCCCACTTCCGCTTTGGGGGCCAGCAACATTTGCCAGGGCAACCCTGGGCATGGTAGGGGGCTTAAGGATGCCTGGACCCCCCCACTTCCACTTTGGGGGCCAGCAACAGTTGCCAGGGCAACCCTGGGCATGGCAGGGGGCTTAAGGGGACCTGGACCCGCCCACTTCCGCTTTGGGGGCCAGCAACAGTTGCCAGGGGCAACCCTGGGCATGGCAGGGGGCTTAAGGGGACCTGGACCCGCCCACTTCCGCTTTGGGGGCCAGCAACAGTTTCCAGGGCAAACCTGGGCATGGCAGGGGGATTAAGGGGGCCTGGACCCGCCCACTTCTGCTTTGGGGGCCAGCAACAGTTGCCAGGGCAACCCTGGGCATGGCAGGGGGCTTAAGGGGACCTGGACCCGCCCACTTCCGCTTTGGGGGCCAGCAACAGTTGCCAGGGCAACCCTGGGCATGGCAGGGGGCTTAAGGGGACCTGGACCCGCCCACTTCCGCTTTGGGGGCCAGCAACAGTTGCCAGGGCAACCCTGGGCATGGCAGGGGGCTTAAGGGGACCTGGACCCGCCCACTTCCGCTTTGGGGGCCAGCAACAGTTGCCAGGGCAAACCTGGGCATGGCAAGGGGCTTAAGGGGGCCAGGACCCGCCCACTTCCGCTTTGGGGGCCAGCAACAGTTGCCAGGGCAACTTTGGGCATGGCAGGGGGCTTAAGGGGGCCAGGACCCGCCCACTTCCGCTTTGGGGGCCAGCAACAGTTGCCAGGGCAACCCTGGGCATGGCAGGGGGCTTAAGGGGGCCTGGACCCGCCCACTTCCGCTTTGGGGGCCAGCAACAGTTGCCAGGACAACCCTGGGCATGGCAGGGGGCTTAAGGGCGCCTGGACCCGCCCACTTCCGCTTTGGGGGCCAGCAACAGTTGCCAGGGAACCCTGGGCATGGCAGGGGGCTTAAGGGGGCCTGGACCCGCTCACTTCCGCTTTGGGGGCCAGCAACAGTTGCCAGGGCAACATTGGGCATGGCAGGGGGCTTAAGGGCGCCAGGACCCGCCCACTTCCGCTTTGGGGGGCAGCAACAGTTGCCAGGGCAACCCTGGGCATGGCAGGGAGCTCAAGGGCGCCTGGACCCGCCCACTTCCGCTTTGGGTGCCAGCAACAGTTGCCAGGACAACACTGGGCATGGCAGGGGGCTTAAGGGCGCCTGGACCCGCCCACTTCCGCTTTGGGGGCCAGCAAGAGTTGCCAGTGCAACCTGGGCATGGCAGGGGGCTTAAGGGCGCCAGAACCCACCCACTTCCGCTTTGGGGGCCAGCAACAGTTGCCAGGGCTACCATGGGCATGGCAGGGGGCTTAAGGGCGCCAGGACCCGCCCACTTCCGCTTTGGGGGCCAGCAACAGTTGCCAGGGCAACCCTGGGCATGGCAGGGGGCTTAAGGGCGCCAGGACCCGCCCAATTCCGCTTTGGGGGCCAGCAACAGTTGCCAGGGCAACCCTGGGCATAGCAGGGGCTTAAGGGCGCCAGAACCCGCCCACTTCCGCTTTGGGGGCCAGCAACAGTTGCCAGGGCAACATTGGGCATGGCAGGGGGCTTAAGGGAGTCAGGACCCGCCCACTTCCGCTTTGGGGGCCAGCAACAGTTGCCAGGGCAACTTTGGGCATGGCAGGGGGCTTAAGGGGGCCAGGACCCGCCCACTTCCGCTTTGGGGGCCAGCAACAGTTGCCAGGGCAACCCTGGGCATGGCAGGGGGCTTAAGGGCGCCAGGACCCACCCACTTCCGCTTTGGGGGCCAGCAACAGTTGCCAGGGAACCCTGGGCAGGGCAGGGGGATTAAGGGGGCCTGGACCCGCCACTTCCGCTTTGGGGGCCAGCAACAGTTGCCAGGGCAACATTGGGCATGGCAGGGGGCTTAAGGGCGCCAGGACCCGCCCACTTCCGCTTTGGGGGCCAGCAACAGTTGCCAGGACAACCCTGGGCATGGCAGGGGGCTTAAGGGCGCCTGGACCCGCCCACTTCCGCTTTGGGGACCAGCAACAGTTGACAGGGAACCCTGGGCAGGGCAGGGGGATTAAGGGGGCCTGGACCCGCCCACTTCCGCTTTGGGGGCCAGCAACAGTTGCCAGGGAACCCTGGGCATGGCAGGGGGCTTAAGGGGGCCTGGACCCGCCCACTTCCGCTTGGGGGCCAGCAACAGTTGCCAGGGCAACATTGGGCATGGCAGGGGGCTTAAGGGCGCCAGGACCCGCCCACTTCCGCTTTGGGGGCCAGCAACAGTTGCCAGGGCAACATTGGGCATGGCAGGGGGCTTAAGGGAGTCAGGACCCGCCCACTTCCGCTTTGGGGGCCAGCAACAGTTGCCAGGGCAACTTTGGGCATGGCAGGGGGCTTAAGGGGGCCAGGACCCGCCCACTTCCGCTTTGGGGGCCAGCAACAGTTGCCAGGGCAACCCTGGGCATGGCATGGGGCTTAAGGGCGCCAGGACCCACCCACTTCCGCTTTGGGGGCCAGCAACAGTTGCCAGGGAACCCTGGGCAGGGCAGGGGGATTAAGGGGGCCTGGACCCGCCCACTTCCGCTTTGGGGGCCAGCAACAGTTGCCAGGGCAACATTGGGCATGGCAGGGGGCTTAAGGGCGCCAGGACCCGCCCACTTCCGCTTTGGGGGCCAGCAACAGTTGCCAGGACAACCCTGGGCATGGCAGGGGGCTTAAGGGCGCCTGGACCCGCCCACTTCCGCTTTGGGGACCAGCAACAGTTGACAGGGAACCCTGGGCAGGGCAGGGGGATTAAGGGGGCCTGGACCCGCCCACTTCCGCTTTGGGGGCCAGCAACAGTTGCCAGGGAACCCTGTGCATGGCAGGGGGCTTAAGGGGGCCTGGACCCGCCCACTTCCGCTTTGGGGGCCAGCAACAGTTGCCAGGGCAACATTGGGCATGGCAGGGGGCTTAAGGGCGCCAGGACCCGCCCACTTCCGCTTTGGGGGCCAGCATCAGTTGCCAGGGCAACCCTGGGCATGGTAGGGAGCTTAAGGGCGCCTGGACCTGCCCACTTCCGCTTTGGGGGCCAGCAACAGTTGCCAGGGCAACCCTGGGCATGGCAGGGGGATTAAGGGGGCCAGGACCCGCCCACTTCCGCTTTGGGGGCCAGCAACAGTTGCCAGGGCAACCCTGGGCATGGCAGGGGGCTTAAGGGGGCCTGGACCCGCCCACTTCCGCTTTGGGGGCCAGCAACAGTTGCCAGGGCAACCCTGGGCAGGGCAGGGGGATTAAGGGGGCCTGGACCCGCCCACTTCCGCTTTGGGGGCCAGCAACAGTTGCCAGGGCAACCCTGGGCATGGTAGGGGGCTTAAGGGTGCCTGGACCCGCCCACTTCCACTTTGGGGGCCAGCAACAGTTGCCAGGGCAACCCTGGGCATGGCAGGGGGCTTAAGGGGACCTGGACCCGCCCACTTCCGCTTTGGGGGGCCAGCAACAGTTGCCAGGGCAACCCTGGGCATGGCAGGGGGCTTAAGGGGACCTGGACCCGCCCACTTCCGCTTTGGGGGCCAGCAACAGTTGCCAGGGCAAACCTGGGCATGGCAAGGGGCTTAAGGGGGCCAGGACCCGCCCACTTCCGCTTTGGGGGCCAGCAACAGTTGCCAGGGCAACTTTGGGCATGGCAGGGGGCTTAAGGGGGCCAGGAACCGCCCACTTCCGCTTTGGGGGCCAGCAACAGTTGCCAGGGCAACCCTGGGCATGGCAGGGGGCTTAAGGGGACCTGGACCCGCCCACTTCCGCTTTGGGGGCCAGCAACAGTTGCCAGGGCAACCCTGGGCATGGCAGGGGGATTAAGGGTGCCTGGACCCGCCCACTTCCGTTTTGGGGGCCAGCAACAGTTGCCAGGGCAACCCTGGGCATGGCAGGGGGATTAAGGGGGCCTGGACCCGCCCACTTCCGCTTTGAGGGCCAGCAACAGTTGCCAGGGCAACCCTGGGCATGGTAGGGGCTTAAGGGTGCCTGGAATCGCCCACTTCCCGCTTTGGGGGCCAGCAACAGTTGCCAGGGCAACCCTGGCATGGCAGGGGGATTAAGGGGGCCTGGACCCGCCCACTTCTGCTTTGGGGGCCAGCAACAGTTGCCAGGGCAACCCTGGGCATGGCAGGGGGCTTAAGGGGACCTGGACCCGCCCACTTCCGCTTTGGGGGCCAGAAACAGTTGCCAGGGCAACAATGGGCATGGCAGGGGGCTTAAGGGGACCTGGACCCGCCCACTTCCGCTTTGGGGGCCAGCAACAGTTGCCAGGGCAACCCTTTGCATGGCAGGGGGCTTAAGGGGACCTGGACCCGCCCACTTCCGCTTTGGGGGCCAGCAACAGTTGCCAGGGCAAACCTGGGCATGGCAAGGGGCTTAAGGGGGCCAGGACCCGCCCACTTCCGCTTTGGGGGCCAGCAACAGTTGCCAGGGCAACTTTGGGCATGGCAGGGGGCTTAAGGGGGCCAGGATCCGCCCACTTCCGCTTTGGGGGCCAGCAACAGTTGCCAGGGCAACCCTGGGCATGGCAGGGGGCTTAAGGGGGCCTGGACCAGCCCACTTCCGCTTTGGGGGCCAGCAACAGTTGCCAGGACAACCCTGGGCATGGCAGGGGGCTTAAGGGCGCCTGGACCCGCCCACTTCCGCTTTGGGGGCCAGCAACAGTTGCCAGTGAACCCTGGGCATGGCAGGGGGCTTAAGGGGGCCTGGACCCGCCCACTTCCGCTTTGGGGGCCAGCAACAGTTGCCAGGGCAACATTGGGCATGGCAGGGGGCTTAAGGGCGCCAAGGACCCGCCACACTTCCGCTTTGGGGGCAGCAACAGTTGCCAGGGCAACCCTGGGCATGGCAGGGAGCTCAAGGGCGCCTGGACCCGCCCACTTCCGCTTTGGGTGCCAGCAACAGTTGCCAGGACAACCCTGGGCATGGCAGGGGGCTTAAGGGCGCCTGGACCCGCCCACTTCCGCTTTGGGGGCCAGCAAGAGTTGCCAGGGCAACCCTGGGCATGGCAGGGGGCTTAAGGGCGCCAGAACCCACCCACTTCCGCTTTGGGGGCCAGCAACAGTTGCCAGGGCTACCATGGGCATGGCAGGGGGCTTAAGGGCGCCAGGACCCGCCCACTTCCGCTTTGGGGGCCAGCAACAGTTGCCAGGGCAACCCTGGGCATGGCAGGGGGCTTAAGGGCGCCAGGACCCGCCCAATTCCGCTTTGGGGGCCAGCAACAGTTGCCAGGGCAACCCTGGGCATAGCAGGGGGCTTAAGGGCGCCAGAACCCGCCCACTTCCGCTTTGGGGGCCAGCAACAGTTGCCAGGGCAACATTGGGCATGGCAGGGGGCTTAAGGGAGTCAGGACCCGCCCACTTCCGCTTTGGGGGCCAGCAACAGTTGCCAGGGCAACTTTGGGCATGGCAGGGGGCTTAAGGGGGCCAGGACCCGCCCACTTCCGCTTTGGGGGCCAGCAACAGTTGCCAGGGCAACCCTGGGCATGGCAGGGGGCTTAAGGGCGCCAGGACCCACCCACTTCCGCTTTGGGGGCCAGCAACAGTTGCCAGGGAACCCTGGGCAGGGCAGGGGGATTAAGGGGGCCTGGACCCGCCCACTTCCGCTTTGGGGGCCAGCAACAGTTGCCAGGGCAACATTGGGCATGGCAGGGGGCTTAAGGGCGCCAGGACCCGCCCACTTCCGCTTTGGGGGCCAGCAACAGTTGCCAGGACAACCCTGGGCATGGCAGGGGGCTTAAGGGCGCCTGGACCCGCCCACTTCCGCTTTGGGGACCAGCAACAGTTGAAAGGGAACCCTGGGCAGGGCAGGGGGATTAAGGGGGCCTGGACCCGCCCACTTCCGCTTTGGGGGCCAGCAACAGTTGCCAGGGAACCCTGGGCATGGCAGGGGGCTTAAGGGGGCCTGGACCCGCCCACTTCCGCTTTGGGGGCCAGCAACAGTTGCCAGGGCAACATTGGGCATGGCAGGGGGCTTAAGGGCGCCAGGACCCGCCCACTTCCGCTTTGGGGGCCAGCAACAGTTGCCAGGGCAACATTGGGCATGGCAGGGGGCTTAAGGGAGTCAGGACCCGCCCACTTCCGCTTTGGGGGCCAGCAACAGTTGCCAGGGCAACTTTGGGCATGGCAGGGGGCTTAAGGGGGCCAGGACCCGCCCACTTCCGCTTTGGGGGCCAGCAACAGTTGCCAGGGCAACCCTGGGCATGGCATGGGGCTTAAGGGCGCCAGGACCCACCCACTTCCGCTTTGGGGGCCAGCAACAGTTGCCAGGGAACCCTGGGCAGGGCAGGGGGATTAAGGGGGCCTGGACCCGCCCACTTCCGCTTTGGGGGCCAGCAACAGTTGCCAGGGCAACATTGGGCATGGCAGGGGGCTTAAGGGCGCCAGGACCCGCCCACTTCCGCTTTGGGGGCCAGCAACAGTTGCCAGGACAACCCTGGGCATGGCAGGGGGCTTAAGGGCGCCTGGACCCGCCCACTTCCGCTTTGGGGACCAGCAACAGTTGACAGGGAACCCTGGGCAGGGCAGGGGGATTAAGGGGGCCTGGACCCGCCCACTTCCGCTTTGGGGGCCAGCAACAGTTGCCAGGGAACCCTGTGCATGGCAGGGGGCTTAAGGGGGCCTGGACCCGCCCACTTCCGCTTTGGGGGCCAGCAACAGTTGCCAGGGCAACATTGGGCATGGCAGGGGGCTTAAGGGCGCCAGGACCCGCCCACTTCCGCTTTGGGGGCCAGCAACAGTTGCCAGGGCAACCCTGGGCATGGTAGGGAGCTTAAGGGCGCCTGGACCTGCCCACTTCCGCTTTGGGGGCCAGCAACAGTTGCCAGGGCAACCCTGGGCATGGCAGGGGGATTAAGGGGGCCAGGACCCGCCCACTTCCGCTTTGGGGGCCAGCAACAGTTGCCAGGGCAACCCTGGGCATGGCAGGGGGCTTAAGGGGGCCTGGACCCGCCCACTTCCGCTTTGGGGGCAAGCAACAGTTGCCAGGGCAACCCTGGGCATGGTAGGGGGCTTAAGGGTGCCTGGACCCGCCCACTTCCGCTTTGGGGGCCAGCAACAGTTGCCAGGGCAACCCTGGGCAGGGCAGGGGGATTAAGGGGGCCTGGACCCGCCCACTTCCGCTTTGGGGGCCAGCAACAGTTGCCAGGGCAACCCTGGGCATGGTAGGGGGCTTAAGGGTGCCTGGACCCGCCCACTTCCACTTTGGGGGCCAGCAACAGTTGCCAGGGCAACCCTGGGCATGGCAGGGGGCTTAAGGGGACCTGGACCCGCCCACTTCCGCTTTGGGGGCCAGCAACAGTTGCCAGGGCAACCCTGGGCATGGCAGGGGGCTTAAGGGGACCTGGACCCGCCCACTTCCGCTTTGGGGGCCAGCAACAGTTGCCAGGGCAAACCTGGGCATGGCAAGGGGCTTAAGGGGGCCAGGACCCGCCCACTTCCGCTTTGGGGGCCAGCAACAGTTGCCAGGGCAACTTTGGGCATGGCAGGGGGCTTAAGGGGGCCAGGAACCGCCCACTTCCGCTTTGGGGGCCAGCAACAGTTGCCAGGGCAACCCTGGGCATGGCAGGGGGCTTAAGGGGACCTGGACCCGCCCACTTCCGCTTTGGGGGCCAGCAACAGTTGCCAGGGCAACCCTGGGCATGGCAGGGGGATTAAGGGTGCCTGGACCCGCCCACTTCCGTTTTGGGGGCCAGCAACAGTTGCCAGGGCAACCCTGGGCATGGCAGGGGGATTAAGGGGGCCTGGACCCGCCCACTTCCGCTTTGAGGGCCAGCAACAGTTGCCAGGGCAACCCTGGGCATGGTAGGGGGCTTAAGGGTGCCTGGAATCGCCCACTTCCGCTTTGGGGGCCAGCAACAGTTGCCAGGGCAACCCTGGGCATGGCAGGGGGATTAAGGGGGCCTGGACCCGCCCACTTCTGCTTTGGGGGCCAGCAACAGTTGCCAGGGCAACCCTGGGCATGGCAGGGGGCTTAAGGGGACCTGGACCCGCCCACTTCCGCTTTGGGGGCCAGCAACAGTTGCCAGGGCAACCATGGGCATGGCAGGGGGCTTAAGGGGACCTGGACCCGCCCACTTCCGCTTTGGGGGCCAGCAACAGTTGCCAGGGCAACCCTGGGCATGGCAGGGGGCTTAAGGGGACCTGGACCCGCCCACTTCCGCTTTGGGGGCCAGCAACAGTTGCCAGGGCAAACCTGGGCATGGCAAGGGGCTTAAGGGGGCCAGGACCCGCCCACTTCCGCTTTGGGGGCCAGCAACAGTTGCCAGGGCAACTTTGGGCATGGCAGGGGGCTTAAGGGGGCCAGGATCCGCCCACTTCCGCTTTGGGGGCCAGCAACAGTTGCCAGGGCAACCCTGGGCATGGCAGGGGGCTTAAGGGGGCCTGGACCCGCCCACTTCCGCTTTGGGGGCCAGCAACAGTTGCCAGGACAACCCTGGGCATGGCAGGGGGCTTAAGGGCGCCTGGACCCGCCCACTTCCGCTTTGGGGGCCAGCAACAGTTGCCAGTGAACCCTGGGCATGGCAGGGGGCTTAAGGGGGCCTGGACCCGCCCACTTCCGCTTTGGGGGCCAGCAACAGTTGCCAGGGCAACATTGGGCATGGCAGGGGGCTTAAGGGCGCCAGGACCCGCCCACTTCCGCTTTGGGGGGCAGCAACAGTTGCCAGGGCAACCCTGGGCATGGCAGGGAGCTCAAGGGCGCCTGGACCCGCCCACTTCCGCTTTGGGTGCCAGCAACAGTTGCCAGGACAACCCTGGGCATGGCAGGGGGCTTAAGGGCGCCTGGACCCGCCCACTTCCGCTTTGGGGGCCAGCAAGAGTTGCCAGGGCAACCCTGGGCATGGCAGGGGGCTTAAGGGCGCCAGAACCCACCCACTTCCGCTTTGGGGGCCAGCAACAGTTGCCAGGGCTACCATGGGCATGGCAGGGGGCTTAAGGGCGCCAGGACCCGCCCACTTCCGCTTTGGGGGCCAGCAACAGTTGCCAGGGCAACCCTGGGCATGGCAGGGGGCTTAAGGGCGCCAGGACCCGCCCAATTCCGCTTTGGGGGCCAGCAACAGTTGCCAGGGCAACCCTGGGCATAGCAGGGGGCTTAAGGGCGCCAGAACCCGCCCACTTCCGCTTTGGGGGCCAGCAACAGTTGCCAGGGCAACATTGGGCATGGCAGGGGGATTAAGGGAGTCAGGACCCGCCCACTTCCGCTTTGGGGGCCAGCAACAGTTGCCAGGGCAACTTTGGGCATGGCAGGGGGCTTAAGGGGGCCAGGACCCGCCCACTTCCGCTTTGGGGGCCAGCAACAGTTGCCAGGGCAACCCTGGGCATGGCAGGGGGCTTAAGGGCGCCAGGACCCACCCACTTCCGCTTTGGGGGCCAGCAACAGTTGCCAGGGCTACCATGGGCATGGCAGGGGGCTTAAGGGCGCCTGGACCTGCCCACTTCCGCTTTGGGGGCCAGCAACAGTTGCCAGGGCAACCCTGGGCATGGCAGGGGGCTTAAGGGCGCCAGAACCCGCCCACTTCCGCTTTGGGGGCCAGCAACAGTTGCCAGGGCAACATTGGGCATGGCAGGGGGCTTAAGGGAGTCAGGACCCGCCCACTTCCGCTTTGGGGGCCAGCAACAGTTGCCAGGACAACCCTGGGCATGGCAGGGGGCTTAAGGGCGCCTGGACCCGCCCACTTCCGCTTTGGGGGACAGCAACAGTTGACAGGGAACCCTGGGCATGGCAGGGGGCTTAAGGGTGCCTGGACCCGCCCACTTCCGCTTTGGGGGCCAGCAACAGTTGCCAGGGCAACCCTGGGCATGGCAGGGGGCTTAAGGGGACCTGGACCCGCCCACTTCCGCTTTGGGGGCCAGCAACAGTTGCCAGGGCAAACCTGGTCATGGCAAGGGGCTTAAGGGGGCCAGGACCCGCCCACTTCCGCTTTGGGGGGCAGCAACAGTTGCCAGGGCAACCCTGTGCATGGCAGGGGGCTTAAGGGTGCCAGGACCCGCCCACTTCCGCTTTGGGGGCCAGCAACAGTTGCCAGGGCAACCCTGGGCATGGCAGGGGGATTAAGGGGGCCTGGACCCGCCCACTTCCGCTTTGGGGGCCAGCAACAGTTGCCAGGGCAACCCTGGGCATGGCAGGGGGATTAAGGGTGCCTGGACCCGCCCACTTCCGTTTTGGGGGCCAGAAACAGTTGCCAGGGCAACACTGGGCATGGCAGGGGGATTAAGGGGGCCTGGACCCGCCCACTTCCGCTTTGGGGGCAGCAACAGTTGCCAGGGCAACCCTGGGCATGGTAGGGGGCTTAAGGGGGCCTGGACCCGCCCACTTCCGCTTTGGGGGCCAGCAACAGTTGCCAGGGCAACCCTGGGCATGGTAGGGGGCTTAAGGGGGCCAGGACCCGCCCACTTCCGCTTTGGGGGCCAGCAACAGTTGCCAGGGCAACCCTGGGCATGGCAGGGGGCTTAAGGGGGCCTGGACCCGCCCACTTCCGCTTTGGGGGTCAGCAACAGTTGCCAGGACAACCCTGGGCATGACAGGGGGCTTAAGGGCGCCTGGACCCGCCCACTTCCGCTTTGGGGGCCAGCAACAGTTGCCAGGGAACCCTGGGCATGGCAGGGGGATTATGGGGGCCTGGACCCGCCCACTTCCGCTTTGGGGGCCAGCAACCGTTGCAAGGGCAACCCTGGGCATGGTAGGGGGCTTAAGGGTGCCTGGACCTGCCCACTTCCGCTTTGGGGGCCAGCAACAGTTGCCAGGGCAACCCTGGGCATGGTAGGGGGCTTAAGGGTGCCTGGACCCGCCCACTTCCGCTTTGGGGGCCAGCAACAGTTGCCAGGGCAACCCTGGGCAGGGCAGGGGGATTAAGGGGGCCTGGACCCGCCCACTTCCGCTTTGGGGGCCAGCAACAGTTGCCAGGGCAACCCTGGGCATGGTAGGGGGCTTAAGGGTGCCTGGACCCGCCCACTTCCGCTTTGGGGGCCAGCAACAGTTGCCAGGGCAACCCTGGGCATGGCAGGGGGATTAAGGGGGCCTGGACCCGCCCACTTCCGTTTTGGGGGCCAGCAACAGTTGCCAGGGTAACCCTGGGCATGGCAGGGGGCTTAAGGGGGCCTGGACCCGCCCACTTCCGCTTTGGGGGCCAGCAACAGTTGCCAGGGCAACCCTGGGCATGGTAGGGGGCTTAAGGGTGCCTGGACCCGCCCACTTCCGTTTTGGGGGCCAGCAACAGTTGCCAGGGCAACCCTGGGCATGGCAGGGGGCTTAAGGGGGCCTGGAGCCGCCCACTTCCGCTTTGGGGGCCAGCAACAGTTGCCAGGGCAACCCTGGGCATGGTAGGGGGCTTAAGGGTGCCTGGACCCGCCCACTTCCGTTTTGGGGGCCAGCAACAGTTGCCAGGGCAACTCTGGGCATGGCAGGGGGCTTAAGGGGACCTGGACCCGCCCACTTCCGCTTTGGGGGCCAGCAACAGTTGCCAGGGCAACCCTGGGCATGGCAGGGGGATTAAGGGGGCCTGGACCCGCCCACTTCCGCTTTGGGGGCCAGCAACAGTTGCCAGGGCAAACCTGGGCATGGCAGGGGGCTTAAGGGGACCTGGACCCGCCCACTTCCGCTTTGGGGGCCAGCAACAGTTGCCAGGTCACCCTGGGCATGGCAGGGGGCTTAAGGGGACCTGGACCCGCCCACTTCCGCTTTGGGGGCCAGCAACAGTTGCCAGGGCAACCCTGGGCATGGCAGGGGGCTTAAGGGGACCTGGACCCGCCCACTTCCGCTTTGGGGGCCAGCAACAGTTGCCAGGGCAACCCTGTGCATGGCAGGGGGCTTAAGGGCGCCAGGACCCGCCCACTTCCGCTTTGGGGGCCAGCAACAGTTGCCAGGGCAACCCTGGGCATGGCAGGGGGCTTAAGGGGGCCTGGACCCGCCCACTTCCGCTTTGGGGGCCAGCAACAGTTGCCAGGGCAACCCAGGGCATGGTAGGGGGCTTAAGGGTGCCTGGACCCGCCCACTTCCGCTTTGGGGGCCAGCAACAGTTGCCAGGGCAACCCTGGGCAGGGCAGGGGGATTAAGGGGGCCTGGACCCGCCCACTTCCGCTTTGGGGGCCAGCAACAGTTGCCAGGGCAACCCTGGGCATGGTAGGGGGCTTAAGGGTGCCTGGACCCGCCCACTTCCGCTTTGGGGGCCAGCAACAGTTGCCAGGGCAACCCTGGGCATGGCAGGGGGATTAAGGGGGCCTGGACCCGCCCACTTCCGTTTTGGGGGCCAGCAACAGTTGCCAGGGCAACCCTGGGCATGGCAGGGGGATTAAGGGGGCCTGGACCCGCCCACTTCCGCTTTGGGGGCCAGCAACAGTTGCCAGGGCAACCCTGGGCATGGTAGGGGGCTTAAGGGTGCCTGGACCCCCCACTTCCGCTTTGGGGGCCAGCAACAGTTGCCAGGGCAACCCTGGGCATGGCAGGGGGATTAAGGGGGCCTGGACCCGCCCACTTCCGCTTTGGGGGCCAGCAACAGTTGCCAGGGCAACCCTGGGCATGGCAGAGGGCTTAAGGGGGCCAGGACCCGCCCACTTCCGCTTTGGGGGCCAGCAACAGTTGCAAGGGCAACCCTGGGCATGGCAGGGGGCTTAAGGGGGCCAGGACCCGCCCACTTCCGCTTTGGGGGCCAGCAACAGTTGCCAGGGCAACCCTGGGCATGGCAGGGGGCTTAAGGGCGCCAGGACCCGCCCAATTCCGCTTTGGGGGCCAGCAACAGTTGCCAGGGCAACCCTGGGCATAGCAGGGGGCTTAAGGGCGCCAGAACCCGCCCACTTCCGCTTTGGGGGCCAGCAACAGTTGCCAGGGCAACATTGGGCATGGCAGGGGGATTAAGGGAGTCAGGACCCGCCCACTTCCGCTTTGGGGGCCAGCAACAGTTGCCAGGGCAACTTTGTGCATGGCAGGGGGCTTAAGGGGGCCAGGACCCGCCCACTTCCGCTTTGGGGGCCAGCAACAGTTGCCAGGGCAACCCTGGGCATGGCAGGGGGCTTAAGGGCGCCAGGACCCACCCACTTCCGCTTTGGGGGCCAGCAACAGTTGCCAGGGCAACCCTGGGCATGGCAGGAGGCTTTAGGGCGCCAGGACCCGCCCACTTTCGCTTTGGGGGCCAGCAACAGTTGCCAGGGCAACCCTGGGCATACCAGGGGGCTTAAGGGCGCCAGAACCCGCCCACTTCCGCTTTGGGGGCCAGCAACAGTTGCCAGGGCAACCCTGGGCATTACAGGGGGCTTAAGGGCGCCTGGACCTGCCCACTTCCGCTTTGGGGGCCAGCAACAGTTGCCAGGGCAACCCTGGGCATGGCAGGGGGCTTAAGGGCGCCAGAACCCGCCTACTTCCGCTTTGGGGGCCAGCAACAGTTGCCAGGGCAACATTGGGCATGGCAGGGGGCTTAAGGGAGTCAGGACCCGGCCACTTCCGCTTTGGGGGCCAGCAACAGTTGCCAGGACAACCCTGGGCATGGCAGGGGGCTTAAGGGCGCCTGGACCCGCCCACTTCCGCTTTGGGGGCCAGCAACAGTTGACAGGGAACCCTGGGCATGGCAGGGGGCTTAAGGGTGCCTGGACCCGCCCACTTCCGCTTTGGGGGCCAGCAACAGTTGCCAGGGCAACCCTGGGCATGGCAGGGGGCTTAAGGGGACCTGGACCCGCCCACTTCCGCTTTGGGGGCCAGCAACAGTTGCCAGGGCAAACCTGGTCATGGCAAGGGGCTTAAGGGGGCCAGGACCCGCCCACTTCCGCTTTGGGGGGCAGCAACAGTTGCCAGGGCAACCCTGTGCATGGCAGGGGGCTTAAGGGTGCCAGGACCCGCCCACTTCCGCTTTGGGGGCCAGCAACAGTTGCCAGGGCAACCCTGGGCATGGCAGGGGGATTAAGGGGGCCTGGACCCGCCCACTTCCGCTTTGGGGGCCAGCAACAGTTGCCAGGGCAACCCTGGGCATGGCAGGGGGATTAAGGGTGCCTGGACCCGCCCACTTCCGTTTTGGGGGCCAGCAACAGTTGCCAGGGCAACACTGGGCATGGCAGGGGGATTAAGGGGGCCTGGACCCGCCCACTTCCGCTTTGGGGGCAGCAACAGTTGCCAGGGCAACCCTGGGCATGGTAGGGGGCTTAAGGGGGCCAGGACCCGCCCACTTCCGCTTTGGGGGCCAGCAACAGTTGCCAGGGCAACCCTGGGCATGGCAGGGGGCTTAAGGGGGCCTGGACCCGCCCACTTCCGCTTTGGGGGTCAGCAACAGTTGCCAGGACAACCCTGGGCATGACAGGGGGCTTAAGGGCGCCTGGACCCGCCCACTTCCGCTTTGGGGGCCAGCAACAGTTGCCAGGGAACCCTGGGCATGGCAGGGGGATTATGGGGGCCTGGACCCGCCCACTTCCGCTTTGGGGGCCAGCAACCGTTGCCAGGGCAACCCTGGGCTAGGTAGGGGGCTTAAGGGTGCCTGGACCTGCCCACTTCCGCTTTGGGGGCCAGCAACAGTTGCCAGGGCAACCCTGGGCATGGTAGGGGGCTTAAGGGTGCCTGGACCCGCCCACTTCCGCTTTGGGGGCCAGCAACAGTTGCCAGGGCAACCCTGGGCAGGGCAGGGGGATTAAGGCGGCCTGGACCCGCCCACTTCCGCTTTGGGGGCCAGCAACAGTTGCCAGGGCAACCCTGGGCATGGTAGGGGGCTTAAGGGTGCCTGGACCCGCCCACTTCCACTTTGGGGGCCAGCAACAGTTGCCAGGGCAACCCTGGGCATGACAGGGGGATTAAGGGGGCCTGGACCCGCCCACTTCGGTTTTGGGGGCCAGCAACAGTTGCCAGGGTAACCCTGGGCATGGCAGGGGGCTTAAGGGGGCCTGGACCCGCCCACTTCCGCTTTGGGGGCCAGCAACAGTTGCCAGGGCAACCCTGGGCATGGTAGGGGGCTTAAGGGTGCCTGGACCCGCCCACTTCCGTTTTGGGGGCCAGCAACAGTTGCCAGGGCAACCCTGGGCATGGCAGGGGGCTTAAGGGGGCCTGGACCCGCCCACTTCCGCTTTGGGGGCCAGCAACAGTTGCCAGGGCAACCCTGGGCATGGTAGGGGGCTTAAGGGTGCCTGGACCCGCCCACTTCCGTTTTGGGGGCCAGCAACAGTTGCCAGGGCAACTCTGGGCATGGCAGGGGGCTTAAGGGGACCTGGACCCGCCCACTTCCGCTTTGGGGGCCAGCAACAGTTGCCAGGGCAACCCGAGGCATGGCAGGGGGATTAAGGGGGCCTGGACCCGCCCACTTCCGCTTTGGGGGCCAGCAACAGTTGCCAGGTCACCCTGGGCATGGCAGGGGGCTTAAGGGGACCTGGACCCGCCCACTTCCGCTTTGGGGGCCAGCAACAGTTGCCAGGGCAACCCTGGGCATGGCAGGGGGCTTAAGGGGACCTGGACCCGCCCACTTCCGCTTTGGGGGCCAGCAACAGTTGCCAGGGCAACCCTGTGCATGGCAGGGGGCTTAAGGGCGCCAGGACCCGCCCACTTCCGCTTTGGGGGCCAGCAACAGTTGCCAGGGCAACCCTGGGCATGGCAGGGGGCTTAAGGGGGCCTGGACCCGCCCACTTCCGCTTTGGGGGCCAGCAACAGTTGCCAGGGCAACCCAGGGCATGGTAGGGGGCTTAAGGGTGCCTGGACCCGCCCACTTCCGCTTTGGGGGCCAGCAACAGTTGCCAGGGCAACCCTGGGTAGGGCAGGGGGATTAAGGGGGCCTGGACCCGCCCACTTCCGCTTTGGGGGCCAGCAACAGTTGCCAGGGCAACCCTGGGCATGGTAGGGGGCTTAAGGGTGCCTGGACCCGCCCACTTCCGCTTTGGGGGCCAGCAACAGTTGCCAGGGCAACCCTGGGCATGGCAGGGGGATTAAGGGGGCCTGGACCCGCCCACTTCCGTTTTGGGGGCCAGCAACAGTTGCCAGGGCAACCCTGGGCATGGCAGGGGGATTAAGGGGGCCTGGACCCGCCCACTTCCGCTTTGGGGGCCAGCAACAGTTGCCAGGGCAACCCTGGGCATGGTAGGGGGCTTAAGGGTGCCTGGACCCCCCACTTCCGCTTTGGGGGCCAGCAACAGTTGCCAGGGCAACCCTGGGCATGGCAGGGGGATTAAGGGGGCCTGGACCCGCCCACTTCCGCTTTGGGGGCCAGCAACAGTTGCCAAGGCAACCCTGGGCATGGCAGAGGGCTTAAGGGGGCCAGGACCCGCCCACTTCCGCTTTGGGGGCCAGCAACAGTTGCAAGGGCAACCCTGGGCATGGCAGGGGGCTTAAGGGGGCCTGGACCCGCCCACTTCCGCTTTGGGGGCCAGCAACAGTTGCCAGGACAACCCTGGGCATGGCAGGGGGCTTAAGGGCGCCTGGACCCGCCCACTTCCGCTTTGGGGGCCAGCAACAGTTGCCAGGGAACCCTGGGCATGGTAGGGGGCTTAAGGGGGCCTGGACCCGCCCACTTCCGCTTTGGGGGCCAGCAACAGTTGCCAGGGCAACATTGGGCATGGCAGGGGGCTTAAGGGCGCCAGGACCCGCCCACTTCCGCTTTGGGGGCCAGCAACAGTTGCCAGGGCAACTCTGGGCATGGTAGGGGGCTTAAGGGTGCCTGGACCCGCCCACTTCCGCTTTGGGGGCCAGCAACAGTTGCCAGGGCAACCCTGGGCATGGCAGGGGGATTAAGGGGGCCTGGACCCGCCCACTTCCGTTTTGGGGGCCAGCAACAGTTGCCAGGGCAACCCTGGGCATGGTAGGGGGCTTAAGGGTGCCTGGACCCGCCCACTTCCGCTTTGGGGGCCAGCAACAGTTGCCAGGGCAACCCTGGGCATGGTAGGGGGCTTAAGGGTGCCTGGACCCGCCCACTTCCGCTTTGGGGGCCAGCAACAGTTGCCAGGGCAACCCTGGGCATGGCAGGGGGATTAAGGGGGCCTGGACCCGCCCACTTCCGCTTTGGGGGCCAGCAACAGTTGCCAGGGCAACCCTGGGCATGGCAGGGGGCTTAAGGGGACCTGGACCCGCCCACTTCCGCTTTGGGGGCCAGCAACAGTTGCCAGGGCAACCCTGGGCATGGCAAGGGGCTTAAGGGGGCCAGAACCCGCCCACTTCCGCTTTGGGGGCCAGCAACAGTTGCCAGGGCAACCCTGTGCATGGCAGGGGGCTTAAGGGCGCCAGGACCCGCCCACTTCCGCTTTGGGGGCCAGCAACAGTTGCCAGGGCAACCCTGGGCATGGCAGGGGGCTTAAGGGGGCCTGGACCCGCCCACTTCCGCTTTGGGGGCCAGCAACAGTTGCCAGGGCAACCCTGGGCATGGTAGGGGGCTTAAGAGTGCCTGGACCCGCCCACTTCCGCTTTGGGGGCCAGCAACAGTTGCCAGGGCAACCCTGGGCAGGGCAGGGGGATTAAGGGGGCCTGGACCCGCCCACTTCCGCTTTGGGGGCCAGCAACAGTTGCCAGGGCAACCCTGGGCATGGTAGGGGGCTTAAGGGTGCCTGGACCCGCCCACTTCCGCTTTGGGGGCCAGCAACAGTTGCCAGGGCAACTTTGGGCATGGCAGGGGGCTTAAGGGGGCCAGGACCCGCCCACTTCCGCTTTGGGGGCCAGCAACAGTTGCCAGGGCAACCCTGGGCATGGCAGGGGGCTTAAGGGGACCTGGACCCGCCCACTTCTGCTTTGGGGGCCAGCAACAGTTGCCAGGGCAACCCTGGGCATGGCAGGGGGATTAAGGGTGCCTGGACCCGCCCACTTCCGTTTTGGGGGCCAGCAACAGTTGCCAGGGCAACCCTGGGCATGGCAGGGGGATTAAGGGGGCCTGGACCCGCCCACTTCCGCTTTGGGGGCCAGCAACAGTTGCCAGGGCAACCCTGGGCATGGTAGGGGGCTTAAGGGTGCCTGGACCCGCCAACTTCCGCTTTGGGGGCCACCAACAGTTGCCAGGGCAACCCTGGGCATGGCATGGGGATTAAGGGGGCCTGGACCCGCCCACTTCCGCTTTGGGGGCCAGCAACAGTTGCCAGGGCAACCCTGGGCATGGCAGGGGGATTAAGGGTGCCTGGACCCGCCCACTTCCGTTTTGGGGGCCAGCAACAGTTGCCAGGGCAACCCTGGGCATGGCAGGGGGATTAAGGGGGCCTGGACCCGCCCACTTCCGCTTTGGGGGGCAGCAACAGTTGCCAGGGCAACCCTGGGCATGGTAGGGGGCTTAAGGGGGCCAGGACCCGCCCACTTCCGCTTTGGGGGCCAGCAACAGTTGCCAGGGCAACCCTGGGCATGGCAAGGGGCTTAAGGGGGCCTGGACCCGCCCTCTTCCGCTTTGGGGGCCAGCAACAGTTGCCAGGACAACCCTGGGCATGGTAGGGAGTTTAAGGGCGCCTGGACCCGCCCACTTCCGCTTTGGGGGCCAGCAACAGTTGCCAGGGCAACCCTGGGCATGGCAGGGGGATTAAGGGGGCCTGGACCCGCCCACTTCCGTTTTGGGGGCCAGCAACAGTTGCCAGGGCAACCCTGGGCATGGTAGGGGGCTTAAGGGTGCCTGGACCCGCCCACTTCCGCTTTGGGGGCCAGCAACAGTTGCCAGGGCAACCCTGGGCATGGCAGGGGGATTAAGGGGGCCTGGACCCGCCCACTTCCGCTTTGGGGGCCAGCAACAGTTGCCAGGGCAACCCTGGGCATGGCAGGGGGCTTAAGGGGACCTGGACCCGCCCACTTCCGCTTTGGGGGCCAGCAACAGTTGCCAGGGCAACCCTGTGCATGGCAGGGGGCTTAAGGGCGCCAGGACCCGCCCACTTCCGCTTTGGGGGCCAGCAACAGTTGCCAGGGCAACCCTGGGCATGGCAGGGGGCTTAAGGGGGCCTGGACCCGCCCACTTCCGCTTTGGGGGCCAGCAACAGTTGCCAGGGCAACCCTGGGCATGGTAGGGGGCTTAAAAGTGCCTGGACCCGCCCACTTCCGCTTTGGGGGCCAGCAACAGTTGCCAGGGCAACCCTGGGCAGGGCAGGGGGATTAAGTGGGCCTGGACCCGCCCACTTCCGCTTTGGGGGCCAGCAACAGTTGCCAGGGCAACCCTGGGCATGGTAGGGGGCTTAAAAGTGCCTGGACCCGCCCACTTCCACTTTGGGGGCCAGCAACAGTTGCCAGGGCAACCCTGGGCATGGCAGGGGGCTTAAGGGGACCTGGACCCGCCCACTTCCGCTTTGGGGGCCAGCAACAGTTGCCAGGGCAACCCTGGGCATGGCAGGGGGCTTAAGGGGACCTGGACCCGCCCACTTCCGCTTTGGGGGCCAGCAACAGTTGCAAACCTGGGCATGGCAAGGGGCTTAAGGGGGCCAGGACCCGCCCACTTCCGCTTTGGGGGCCAGCAACAGTTGCCAGGGCAACTTTGGGCATGGCAGGGGGCTTAAGGGGGCCAGGAACCGCCCACTTCCGCTTTGGGGGCCAGCAACAGTTGCCAGGGCAACCCTGGGCATGGCAGGGGGCTTAAGGGGACCTGGACCCGCCCACTTCCGCTTTGGGGGCCAGCAACAGTTGCCAGGGAAACCCTGGGCATGGCAGGGGGATTAAGGGGGCCTGGACCCGCCCACTTCCGTTTTGGGGGCCAGCAACAGTTGCCAGGGCAACCCTGGGCATGGCAGGGGGATTAAGGGGGCCTGGACCCGCCCACTTCCGCTTTGGGGGCCAGCAACAGTTGCAAGGGCAACCCTGGGCATGGCAGGGGGCTTAAGGGGGCCTGGACCCACCCACTTCCGCTTTGGGGGCCAGCAACAGTTGCCAGGACAACCCTGGGCATGGCAGGGGGCTTAAGGGCGCCTGGACCCGCCCACTTCCGCTTTGGGGGCCAGCAACAGTTGCCAGGGAACCCTGGGCATGGCAGGGGGCTTAAGGGGGCCTGGACCCGCCCACTTCCGCTTTGGGGGCCAGCAACAGTTGCCAGGGCAACATTGGGCATGGCAGGGGGCTTAAGGGGGCCAGGACCCGCCCACTTCCGCTTTGGGGGCCAGCAACAGTTGCCAGAGCAACCACGGGCATGGTAGGGGGCTTAAGGGTGCCTGGACCCGCCCACTTCCGATTTGGGGGCCAGCAACAGTTGCCAGGGCAACCCTGGGCATGGCAGGGGGATTAAGGGGGCCTGGACCCGCCCACTTCCGTTTTGGGGGCCAGCAACAGTTGCCAGGGCAACCCTGGGCATTGTAGGGGGCTTAAGGGTGCCTGGACCCGCCCACTTCCGCTTTGGGGGCCAGCAACAGTTGCCAGGGCAACCCTGGGCATGGCAGGGGGATTAAGGGGGCCTGGACCCGCCCACTTCCGCTTTGGGGGCCAGCAACAGTTGCCAGGGCAACCCTGGGCATGGTAGGGGGCTTAAGGGTGCCTGGACCCGCCCACTTCCGCTTTGGGGGCCAGCAACAGTTGCCAGGGCAACCCTGGGCATGGCAGGGGGATTAAGGGGGCCTGGACCCGCCCACTTCCGCTTTGGGGGCCAGCAACAGTTGCCAGGGCAACCCTGGGCATGGCAGGGGGCTTAAGGGGACCTGGACCCGCCCACTTCCGCTTTGGGGGCCAGCAACAGTTGCCAGGGCAACCCTGGGCATGGCAGGGGGCTTAAGGGGACCTGGACCCGCCCACTTCCGCTTTGGGGGCCAGCAACAGTTGCCAGGGCAAACCTGGGCATGGCAAGGGGCTTAAGGGGGCCAGGACCCGCCCACTTCTGCTTTGGGGGCCAGCAACAGTTGCCAGGGCAACCCTGTGCATGGCAGGGGGCTTAAGGGCGCCAGGACCCGCCCACTTCCGCTTTGGGGGCCAGCAACAGTTGCCAGGGCAACCCTGGGCATGGCAGGGGGCTTAAGGGGGCCTGGACCCGCCCACTTCCGCTTTGGGGGCCAGCAACAGTTGCCAGGGCAACCCTGGGCATGGTAGGGGGCTTAAGAGTGCCTGGACCCGCCCACTTCCGCTTTGGGGGCCAGCAACAGTTGCCAGGGCAACCCTGGGCAGGGCAGGGGGATTAAGGGGGCCTGGACCCGCCCACTTCCGCTTTGGGGGCCAGCAACAGTTGTCAGGGCAACCCTGGGCATGGCAGGGGGCTTAAGGGGACCTGGACCCGCCCACTTCCGCTTTGGGGGCCAGCAACAGTTGCCAGGGCAACCCTGGGCATGGCAGGGGGCTTAAGGGGACCTGGACCCGCCCACTTCCGCTTTGGGGGCCAGCAACAGTTGCCAGGGCAAACCTGGGCATGGCAAGGGGCTTAAGGGGGCCAGGACCCGCCCACTTCCGCTTTGGGGGCCAGCAACAGTTGCCAGGGCAACCCTGTGCATGGCAGGGGGCTTAAGGGCGCCAGGACCCGCCCACTTCCGCTTTGGGGGCCAGCAACAGTTGCCAGGGCAACCCTGGGCATGGCAGGGGGTTTAAGGGGGCCTGGACCCGCCCACTTCCGCTTTGGGGGCCAGCAACAGTTGCCAGGGCAACCCTGGGCATGGTAGGGGGCTTAAGAGTGCCTGGACCCGCCCACTTCCGCTTTGGGGGCCAGCAACAGTTGCCAGGGCAACCCTGGGCAGGGCAGGGGGATTAAGGGGGCCTGGACCCGCCCACTTCCGCTTTGGGGGCCAGCAACAGTTGACAGGGCAACCCTGGGCATGGTAGGGGGCTTAAGGGTGCCTGGACCCGCCCACTTCCGCTTTGGGGGCCAGCAACAGTTCCCAGGGCAACTTTGGGCATGGCAGGGGGCTTAAGGGGGCCAGGACCCGCCCACTTCCGCTTTGGGGGCCAGCAACAGTTGCCAGGGCAACCCTGGGCATGGCAGGGGGCTTAAGGGGACCTGGACCCGCCCACTTCCGCTTTGGGGGCCAGCAACAGTTGCCAGGGCAACCCTGGGCATGGTAGGGGGCTTAAGGGTGCCTGGACCCGCCCACTTCCGCTTTGGGGGCCAGCAACAGTTGCCAGGGCAACCATGGGCATGGCAGGGGGATTAAGGGGGCCTGGACCCGCCCACTTCCGCTTTGGGGGCCAGCAACAGTTGCCAGGGCAACCCTGGGCATGGCAGGGGGATTAAGGGGGCCTGGACCCGCCCACTTCCGCTTTGGGGGCCAGCAACAGTTGCCAGGGCAAACCTGGGAATGGTAGGGGGCTTAAGGGTGCCTGGACCCGCCCACTTCCGCTTTGGGGGCCAGCAACAGTTGCCAGGGCAACCCTGGGCATGGCAGGGGGATTGAGGGGGCCTGGACCCGCCCACTTCCGCTTTGGGGGCCAGCAACAGTTGCCAGGGCAACCCTGGGCATGGCAGGGGGATTAAGGGGGCCTGGACCCGCCCACTTCCGCTTTGGGGGCCAGCAACAGTTGCCAGGGCAACCCTGGGCATGGCAGGGGGATTAAGGGGGCCTGGACCCGCCCACTTCCGTTTTGGGGGCCAGCAACAGTTGCCAGGGCAACCCTGGGCATGGCAGGGGGCTTAAGGGGACCTGGACCCGCCCACTTCCGCTTTGGGGGCCAGCAACAGTTGCCAGGGCAAACCTGGGCATGGCAAGGGGCTTAAGGGGGCCAGGACCCGCCCACTTCCGCTTTGGGGGCCAGCAACAGTTGCCAGGGCAACTTTGGGCATGGCAGGGGGCTTAAGGGGGCCAGGACCCGCCCACTTCCGCTTTGGGGGCCAGCAACAGTTGCCAGGGCAACCCTGGGCATGGCAGGGGGCTTAAGGGGGCCTGGACCCGCCCACTTCCGCTTTGGGGGCCAGCAACAGTTGCCAGGACAACCCTGGGCATGGCAGGGGGCTTAAGGGCGCCTGGACCCGCCCACTTCCGCTTTGGGGGCCAGCAATAGTTGCCAGGGAACCCTGGGCATGGCAGGGGGCTTAAGGGGGCCTGGACCCGCCCACTTCCGCTTTGGGGGCCAGCAACAGTTGCCAGGGCAACATTGGGCATGGCAGGGGGCTTAAGGGCGCCAGGACCCGCCCACTTCCGCTTTGGGGGGCAGCAACAGTTGCCAGGGCAACCCTGGGCATGGCAGGGGGCTCAAGGGCGCCTGGACCCGCCCACTTCCGCTTTGGGTGCCAGCAACAGTTGCCAGGACAACCCTGGGCATGGCAGGGGGCTTAAGGGCGCCTGGACCCGCCCACTTCCGCTTTGGGGGCCAGCAAGAGTTGCCAGTGCAACCCTAGGCATGGCAGGGGGCTTAAGGGCGCCAGGACCCACCCACTTCCGCTTTGGGGGCCAGCAACAGTTGCCAGGGCTACCATGGGCATGGCAGGGGGCTTAAGGGCGCCAGGACCCGCCCAATTCCGCTTTGGGGGCCAGCAACAGTTGCCAGGGCAACCCTGGGCATAGCAGGGGGCTTAAGGGCGCCAGAACCCGCCCACTTCCGCTTTGGGGGCCAGCAACAGTTGCCAGGGCAACATTGGGCATGGCAGGGGGCTTAAGGGAGTCAGGACCCGCCCACTTCCGCTTTGGGGGCCAGCAACAGTTGCCAGGGCAACTTTGGGCATGGCAGGGGGCTTAAGGGGGCCAGGACCCGCCCACTTCCGCTTTGGGGGCCAGCAACAGTTGCCAGGGCAACCCTGGGCATGGCAGGGGGCTTAAGGGCGCCAGGACCCACCCACTTCCGCTTTGGGGGCCAGCAACAGTTGCCAGGGCTACCATGGGCATGGCAGGGGGCTTAAGGGCGCCAGGACCCGCCCACTTCCGCTTTGGGGGCCAGCAACAGTTGCCAGGGCAACCCTGGGCATGGCAGGGGGCTTAAGGGCGCAAGGACCCGCCCACTTCCGCTTTGGGGGCCAGCAACAGTTGCCAGGGCAACCCTGGGCATACCAGGGGGCTTTAAGGCGCCAGGACCCGCCCACTTTCGCTTTGGGGGCCAGCAACAGTTGCCAGGGCAACCCTGGGCATACCAGGGGGCTTAAGGGCGCCAGAACCCGCCCACTTCCGCTTTGGGGGCCAGCAACAGTTGCCAGGGCAACCCTGGGCATTACAGGGGGCTTAAGGGCGCCTGGACCTGCCCACTTCCGCTTTGGGGGCCAGCAACAGTTGCCAGGGCAACCCTGGGCATGGCAGGGGGCTTAAGGGCGCCAGAACCCGCCCACTTCCGCTTTGGGGGCCAGCAACAGTTGCCAGGGCAACATTGGGCATGGCAGGGGGCTTAAGGGAGTCAGGACCCGCCCACTTCCGCTTTGGGGGCCAGCAACAGTTGCCAGGACAACCCTGGGCATGGCAGGGGGCTTAAGGGCGCCTGGACCCGCCCACTTCCGCTTTGGGGGCCAGCAACAGTTGACAAGGAACCCTGGGCATGGCAGGGGGCTTAAGGGTGCCTGGATCCGCCCACTTCCGCTTTGGGGGCCAGCAACAGTTGCCAGGGCAACCCTGGGCATGGCAGGGGGATTAAGGGGGCCTGGACCCGCCCACTTCCGTTTTGGGGGCCAGCAACAGTTGCCAGGGCAACCCTGGGCATGGCAGGGGGCTTAAGGGTGCCTGGACCCGCCCACTTCCGCTTTGGGGGCCAGCAACAGTTGCCAGGGCAACCCTGGGCATGGCAGGGGGATTAAGGGGGCCTGGACCCGCCCACTTCCGCTTTGGGGGCCAGCAACAGTTGCCAGGGCAACCCTGGGCATGGCAGGGGGCTTAAGGGGACCTGGACCCGCCCACTTCCGCTTTGGGGGCCAGCAACAGTTGCCAGGGCAACCCTGGGCATGGCAGGGGGCTTAAGGGGACCTGGACCCGCCCACTTCCGCTTTGGGGGCCAGCAACAGTTGCCAGGGCAAACCTGGGCATGGCAAGGGGCTTAAGGGGGCCAGGACCCGCCCACTTCCGCTTTGGGGGCCAGCAACAGTTGCCAGGGCAACTTTGGGCATGGCAGGGGGCTTAAGGGGGCCAGGACCCGCCCACTTCCGCTTTGGGGGCCAGCAACAGTTGCCAGGGCAACCCTGGGCATGGCAGGGGGCTTAAGGGGGCCTGGACCCGCCCACTTCCGCTTTGGGGGCCAGCAACAGTTGCCAGGACAACCCTGGGCATGGCAGGGGGCTTAAGGGCGCCTGGACCCGCCCACTTCCGCTTTGGGGGCCAGCAACAGTTGCCAGGGAACCCTGGGCATGGCAGGGGGCTTAAGGGGGCCTGGACCCGCCCACTTCCGCTTTGGGGGCCAGCAACAGTTGCCAGGGCAACATTGGGCATGGCAGGGGGCTTAAGGGCGCAAGGACCCGCCCACTTCCGCTTTGGGGGGCAGCAACAGTTGCCAGGGCAACCCTGGGCATGGCAGGGGGCTCAAGGGCGCCTGGACCCGCCCACTTCCGCTTTGGGTGCCAGCAACAGTTGCCAGGACAACCCTGGGCATGGCAGGGGGCTTAAGGGCGCCTGGACCCGCCCACTTCCGCTTTGGGGCCAGTAAGAGTTGCCAGTGCAACCCTGGGCATGGCAGGGGGCTTAAGGGCGCCAGGACCCACCCACTTCCGCTTTGGGGGCCAGCAACAGTTGCCAGGGCTACCATGGGCATGGCAGGGGGCTTAAGGGCGCCAGGACCCGCCCACTTCCGCTTTGGGGGCCAGCAACAGTTGCCAGGGCAACCCTGGGCATAGCAGGGGGCTTAAGGGCGCCAGAACCCGCCCACTTCCGCTTTGGGGGCCAGCAACAGTTGCCAGGGCAACATTGGGCATGGCAGGGGGCTTAAGGGAGTCAGGACCCGCCCACTTCCGCTTTGGGGGCCAGCAACAGTTGCCAGGGCAACTTTGGGCATGGCAGGGGGCTTAAGGGGGCCAGGACCCGCCCACTTCCGCTTTGGGGGCCAGCAACAGTTGCCAGGGCAACCCTGGGCATGGCAGGGGGCTTAAGGGCGCCAGGACCCACCCACTTCCGCTTTGGGGGCCAGCAACAGTTGCCAGGGCTACCATGGGCATGGCAGGGGGCTTAAGGGCGCCAGGACCCGCCCACTTCCGCTTTGGGGGCCAGCAACAGTTGCCAGGGCAACCCTGGGCATGGCAGGGGGCTTAAGGGCGCAAGGACCCGCCCACTTCCGCTTTGGGGGCCAGCAACAGTTGCCAGGGCAACCCTGGGCATACCAGGGGGCTTAAGGGCGCCAGGACCCGCTCACTTTCGCTTTGGGGGCCAGCAACAGTTGCCAGGGCAACCCTTGGCATTACAGGGGGCTTAAGGGCGCCTGGACCTGCCCACTTCCGCTTTGGGGGCCAGCAACAGTTGCCAGGGCAACCCTGGGCATGGCAGGGGGATTGAGGGGGCCTGGACCCGCCCACTTCCGCTTTGGGGGCCAGCAACAGTTGCCAGGGCAACCCTGGGCATGGCAGGGGGATTAAGGGGGCCTGGACCCGCCCACTTCCGCTTTGGGGGCCAGCAACAGTTGCCAGGGCAACCCTGGGCATGGCAGGGGGATTAAGGGGGCCTGGACCCGCCCACTTCCGTTTTGGGGGCCAGCAACAGTTGCCAGGGCAACCCTGGGCATGGCAGGGGGCTTAAGGGCGCCTGGACCCGCCCACTTCCGCTTTGGGGGCCAGCAATAGTTGCCAGGGAACCCTGGGCATGGCAGGGGGCTTAAGGGGGCCTGGACCCGCCCACTTCCGCTTTGGGGGCCAGCAACAGTTGCCAGGGCAACATTGGGCATGGCAGGGGGCTTAAGGGCGCCAGGACCCGCCCACTTCCGCTTTGGGGGGCAGCAACAGTTGCCAGGGCAACCCTGGGCATGGCAGGGGGCTCAAGGGCGCCTGGACCCGCCCACTTCCGCTTTGGGTGCCAGCAACAGTTGCCAGGACAACCCTGGGCATGGCAGGGGGCTTAAGGGCGCCTGGACCCGCCCACTTCCGCTTTGGGGGCCAGCAAGAGTTGCCAGTGCAACCCTAGGCATGGCAGGGGGCTTAAGGGCGCCAGGACCCACCCACTTCCGCTTTGGGGGCCAGCAACAGTTGCCAGGGCTACCATGGGCATGGCAGGGGGCTTAAGGGCGCCAGGACCCGCCCAATTCCGCTTTGGGGGCCAGCAACAGTTGCCAGGGCAACCCTGGGCATAGCAGGGGGCTTAAGGGCGCCAGAACCCGCCCACTTCCGCTTTGGGGGCCAGCAACAGTTGCCAGGGCAACATTGGGCATGGCAGGGGGCTTAAGGGAGTCAGGACCCGCCCACTTCCGCTTTGGGGGCCAGCAACAGTTGCCAGGGCAACTTTGGGCATGGCAGGGGGCTTAAGGGGGCCAGGACCCGCCCACTTCCGCTTTGGGGGCCAGCAACAGTTGCCAGGGCAACCCTGGGCATGGCAGGGGGCTTAAGGGCGCCAGGACCCACCCACTTCCGCTTTGGGGGCCAGCAACAGTTGCCAGGGCTACCATGGGCATGGCAGGGGGCTTAAGGGCGCCAGGACCCGCCCACTTCCGCTTTGGGGGCCAGCAACAGTTGCCAGGGCAACCCTGGGCATGGCAGGGGGCTTAAGGGCGCAAGGACCCGCCCACTTCCGCTTTGGGGGCCAGCAACAGTTGCCAGGCAACCCTGGGCATACCAGGGGGCTTTAAGGCGCCAGGACCCGCCCACTTTCGCTTTGGGGGCCAGCAACAGTTGCCAGGGCAACCCTGGGCATGGCAGGGGGCTTAAGGGCGCCAGAACCCGCCCACTTCCGCTTTGGGGGCCAGCAACAGTTGCCAGGGCAACATTGGGCATGGCAGGGGGCTTAAGGGAGTCAGGACCCGCCCACTTCCGCTTTGGGGGCCAGCAACAGTTGCCAGGACAACCCTGGGCATGGCAGGGGGCTTAAGGGCGCCTGGACCCGCCCACTTCCGCTTTGGGGGCCAGCAACAGTTGACAAGGAACCCTGGGCATGGCAGGGGGCTTAAGGGTGCCTGGATCCGCCCACTTCCGCTTTGGGGGCCAGCAACAGTTGCCAGGGCAACCCTGGGCATGGCAGGGGGCTTAAGGGCGCAAGGACCCGCCCACTTCCGCTTTGGGGGCCAGCAACAGTTGCCAGGGCAACCCTGGGCATACCAGGGGGCTTTAAGGCGCCAGGACCCGCCCACTTTCGCTTTGGGGGCCAGCAACAGTTGCCAGGGCAACCCTGGGCATACCAGGGGGCTTAAGGGCGCCAGAACCCGCCCACTTCCGCTTTGGGGGCCAGCAACAGTTGCCAGGGCAACCCTGGGCATTACAGGGGGCTTAAGGGCGCCTGGACCTGCCCACTTCCGCTTTGGGGGCCAGCAACAGTTGCCAGGGCAACCCTGGGCATGGCAGGGGGCTTAAGGGCGCCAGAACCCGCCCACTTCCGCTTTGGGGGCCAGCAACAGTTGCCAGGGCAACATTGGGCATGGCAGGGGGCTTAAGGGAGTCAGGACCCGCCCACTTCCGCTTTGGGGGCCAGCAACAGTTGCCAGGACAACCCTGGGCATGGCAGGGGGCTTAAGGGCGCCTGGACCCGCCCACTTCCGCTTTGGGGGCCAGCAACAGTTGACAAGGAACCCTGGGCATGGCAGGGGGCTTAAGGGTGCCTGGATCCGCCCACTTCCGCTTTGGGGACCAGCAACAGTTGCCAGGGCAACCCTGGGCATGGCAGGGGGATTAAGGGGGCCTGGACCCGCCCACTTCCGTTTTGGGGGCCAGCAACAGTTGCCAGGGCAACCCTGGGCATGGCAGGGGGCTTAAGGGTGCCTGGACCCGCCCACTTCCGCTTTGGGGGCCAGCAACAGTTGCCAGGGCAACCCTGGGCATGGCAGGGGGATTAAGGGGGCCTGGACCCGCCCACTTCCGCTTTGGGGGCCAGCAACAGTTGCCAGGGCAACCCTGGGCATGGCAGGGGGCTTAAGGGGACCTGGACCCGCCCACTTCCGCTTTGGGGGCCAGCAACAGTTGCCAGGGCAACCCTGGGCATGGCAGGGGGCTTAAGGGGACCTGGACCCGCCCACTTCCGCTTTGGGGGCCAGCAACAGTTGCCAGGGCAAACCTGGGCATGGCAAGGGGCTTAAGGGGGCCAGGACCCGCCCACTTCCGCTTTGGGGGCCAGCAACAGTTGCCAGGGCAACTTTGGGCATGGCAGGGGGCTTAAGGGGGCCAGGACCCGCCCACTTCCGCTTTGGGGGCCAGCAACAGTTGCCAGGGCAACCCTGGGCATGGCAGGGGGCTTAAGGGGGCCTGGACCCGCCCACTTCCGCTTTGGGGGCCAGCAACAGTTGCCAGGACAACCCTGGGCATGGCAGGGGGCTTAAGGGCGCCTGGACCCGCCCACTTCCGCTTTGGGGGCCAGCAACAGTTGCCAGGGAACCCTGGGCATGGCAGGGGGCTTAAGGGGGCCTGGACCCGCCCACTTCCGCTTTGGGGGCCAGCAACAGTTGCCAGGGCAACATTGGGCATGGCAGGGGGCTTAAGGGCGCAAGGACCCGCCCACTTCCGCTTTGGGGGGCAGCAACAGTTGCCAGGGCAACCCTGGGCATGGCAGGGGGCTCAAGGGCGCCTGGACCCGCCCACTTCCGCTTTGGGTGCCAGCAACAGTTGCCAGGACAACCCTGGGCATGGCAGGGGGCTTAAGGGCGCCTGGACCCGCCCACTTCCGCTTTGGGGCCAGTAAGAGTTGCCAGTGCAACCCTGGGCATGGCAGGGGGCTTAAGGGCGCCAGGACCCACCCACTTCCGCTTTGGGGGCCAGCAACAGTTGCCAGGGCTACCATGGGCATGGCAGGGGGCTTAAGGGCGCCAGGACCCGCCCACTTCCGCTTTGGGGGCCAGCAACAGTTGCCAGGGCAACCCTGGGCATAGCAGGGGGCTTAAGGGCGCCAGAACCCGCCCACTTCCGCTTTGGGGGCCAGCAACAGTTGCCAGGGCAACATTGGGCATGGCAGGGGGCTTAAGGGAGTCAGGACCCGCCCACTTCCGCTTTGGGGGCCAGCAACAGTTGCCAGGGCAACTTTGGGCATGGCAGGGGGCTTAAGGGGGCCAGGACCCGCCCACTTCCGCTTTGGGGGCCAGCAACAGTTGCCAGGGCAACCCTGGGCATGGCAGGGGGCTTAAGGGCGCCAGGACCCACCCACTTCCGCTTTGGGGGCCAGCAACAGTTGCCAGGGCTACCATGGGCATGGCAGGGGGCTTAAGGGCGCCAGGACCCGCCCACTTCCGCTTTGGGGGCCAGCAACAGTTGCCAGGGCAACCCTGGGCATGGCAGGGGGCTTAAGGGCGCAAGGACCCGCCCACTTCCGCTTTGGGGGCCAGCAACAGTTGCCAGGGCAACCCTGGGCATACCAGGGGGCTTAAGGGCGCCAGGACCCGCTCACTTTCGCTTTGGGGGCCAGCAACAGTTGCCAGGGCAACCCTTGGCATTACAGGGGGCTTAAGGGCGCCTGGACCTGCCCACTTCCGCTTTGGGGGCCAGCAACAGTTGCCAGGGCAACCCTGGGCATGGCAGGGGGATTGAGGGGGCCTGGACCCGCCCACTTCCGCTTTGGGGGCCAGCAACAGTTGCCAGGGCAACCCTGGGCATGGCAGGGGGATTAAGGGGGCCTGGACCCGCCCACTTCCGCTTTGGGGGCCAGCAACAGTTGCCAGGGCAACCCTGGGCATGGCAGGGGGATTAAGGGGGCCTGGACCCGCCCACTTCCGTTTTGGGGGCCAGCAACAGTTGCCAGGGCAACCCTGGGCATGGCAGGGGGCTTAAGGGGACCTGGACCCGCCCACTTCCGCTTTGGGGGCCAGCAACAGTTGCCAGGGCAAACCTGGGCATGGCAAGGGGCTTAAGGGGGCCAGGACCCGCCCACTTCCGCTTTGGGGGCCAGCAACAGTTGCCAGGGCAACCCTGGGCATAGCAGGGGGCTTAAGGGCGCCAGAACCCGCCCACTTCCGCTTTGGGGGCCAGCAACAGTTGCCAGGGCAACATTGGGCATGGCAGGGGGCTTAAGGGCGCCAGGACCCGCCCACTTCCGCTTTGGGGGCCAGCAACAGTTGCCAGGGCAACCCTGGGCATAGCAGGGGGCTTAAGGGCGCCAGAACCCGCCCACTTCCGCTTTGGGGGCCAGCAACAGTTGCCAGGGCAACCCTGGGCATGGCAGGGGGATTGAGGGGGCCTGGACCCGCCCACTTCCGCTTTGGGGGCCAGCAACAGTTGCCAGGGCAACCCTGGGCATGGCAGGGGGATTAAGGGGGCCTGGACCCGCCCACTTCCGCTTTGGGGGCCAGCAACAGTTGCCAGGGCAACCCTGGGCATGGCAGGGGGATTAAGGGGGCCTGGACCCGCCCACTTCCGTTTTGGGGGCCAGCAACAGTTGCCAGGGCAACCCTGGGCATGGCAGGGGGCTTAAGGGGACCTGGACCCGCCCACTTCCGCTTTGGGGGCCAGCAACAGTTGCCAGGGCAAACCTGGGCATGGCAAGGGGCTTAAGGGGGCCAGGACCCGCCCACTTCCGCTTTGGGGGCCAGCAACAGTTGCCAGGGCAACTTTGGGCATGGCAGGGGGCTTAAGGGGGCCAGGACCCGCCCACTTCCGCTTTGGGGGCCAGCAACAGTTGCCAGGGCAACCCTGGGCATGGCAGGGGGCTTAAGGGGGCCTGGACCCGCCCACTTCCGCTTTGGGGGCCAGCAACAGTTGCCAGGACAACCCTGGGCATGGCAGGGGGCTTAAGGGCGCCTGGACCCGCCCACTTCCGCTTTGGGGGCCAGCAACAGTTGCCAGGGAACCCTGGGCATGGCAGGGGGCTTAAGGGGGCCTGGACCCGCCCACTTCCGCTTTGGGGGCCAGCAACAGTTGCCAGGGCAACATTGGGCATGGCAGGGGGCTTAAGGGCGCCAGGACCCGCCCACTTCCGCTTTGGGGGGCAGCAACAGTTGCCAGGGCAACCCTGGGCATGGCAGGGGGCTCAAGGGCGCCTGGACCCGCCCACTTCCGCTTTGGGTGCCAGCAACAGTTGCCAGGACAACCCTGGGCATGGCAGGGGGCTTAAGGGCGCCTGGACCCGCCCACTTCCGCTTTGGGGGCCAGCAAGAGTTGCCAGTGCAACCCTAGGCATGGCAGGGGGCTTAAGGGCGCCAGGACCCACCCACTTCCGCTTTGGGGGCCAGCAACAGTTGCCAGGGCTACCATGGGCATGGCAGGGGGCTTAAGGGCGCCAGGACCCGCCCAATTCCGCTTTGGGGGCCAGCAACAGTTGCCAGGGCAACCCTGGGCATAGCAGGGGGCTTAAGGGCGCCAGAACCCGCCCACTTCCGCTTTGGGGGCCAGCAACAGTTGCCAGGGCAACATTGGGCATGGCAGGGGGCTTAAGGGAGTCAGGACCCGCCCACTTCCGCTTTGGGGGCCAGCAACAGTTGCCAGGGCAACTTTGGGCATGGCAGGGGGCTTAAGGGGGCCAGGACCCGCCCACTTCCGCTTTGGGGGCCAGCAACAGTTGCCAGGGCAACCCTGGGCATGGCAGGGGGCTTAAGGGCGCCAGGACCCACCCACTTCCGCTTTGGGGGCCAGCAACAGTTGCCAGGGCTACCATGGGCATGGCAGGGGGCTTAAGGGCGCCAGGACCCGCCCACTTCCGCTTTGGGGGCCAGCAACAGTTGCCAGGGCAACCCTGGGCATGGCAGGGGGCTTAAGGGCGCAAGGACCCGCCCACTTCCGCTTTGGGGGCCAGCAACAGTTGCCAGGGCAACCCTGGGCATACCAGGGGGCTTAAGGGCGCCAGGACCCGCTCACTTTCGCTTTGGGGGCCAGCAACAGTTGCCAGGGCAACCCTTGGCATTACAGGGGGCTTAAGGGCGCCTGGACCTGCCCACTTCCGCTTTGGGGGCCAGCAACAGTTGCCAGGGCAACCCTGGGCATGGCAGGGGGCTTAAGGGCGCCAGAACCCGCCCACTTCCGCTTTGGGGGCCAGCAACAGTTGCCAGGGCAACATTGGGCATGGCAGGGGGCTTAAGGGCGCCAGAACCCGCCCACTTCCGCTTTGGGGGCCAGCAACAGTTGCCAGGACAACCCTGGGCATGGCAGGGGGCTTAAGGGCGCCTGGACCCGCCCACTTCCGCATTGGGGGCCAGCAACAGTTGACAGGGAACCCTGGGCATGGCAGGGGGCTTAAGGGTGCCTGGACCCGCCCACTTCCGCTTTGGGGGCCAGCAACAGTTGCCAGGGCAACCCTGGGCATGGCAGGGGGCTTAAGGGGACCTGGACCCGCCCACTTCCGCTTTGGGGGCCAGCAACAGTTGCCAGGGCAAACCTGGTCATGGCAAGGGGCTTAAGGGGGCCAGGACCCGCCCACTTCCGCTTTGGGGGGCAGCAACAGTTGCCAGGGCAACCCTGTGCATGGCAGGGGGCTTAAGGGTGCCAGGACCTGCCCACTTCCGCTTTGGGGGCCAGCAACAGTTGCCAGGGCAACCCTGGGCATGGCAGGGGGATTAAGGGGGCCTGGACCCGCCCACTTCCGCTTTGGGGGCCAGCAACAGTTGCCAGGGCAACCCTGGGCATGGCAGGGGGATTAAGGGTGCCTGGACCCGCCCACTTCCGTTTTGGGGGCCAGCAACAGTTGCCAGGGCAACACTGGGCATGGCAGGGGGATTAAGGGGGCCTGGACCCGCCCACTTCCGCTTTGGGGGGCAGCAACAGTTGCCAGGGCAACCCTGGGCATGGTAGGGGGCTTAAGGGGGCCAGAACCCGCCCACTTCCGCTTTGGGGGCCAGCAACAGTTGCCAGGGCAACCCTGGGCATGGCAGGGGTCTTAAGGGGGCCTGGACCCGCCCACTTCCGCTTTGGGGGCCAGCAACAGTTGCCAGGACAACCCTGGGCATGACAGGGGGCTTAAGGGCGCCTGGACCCGCCCACTTCCGCTTTGGGGGCCAGCAACAGTTGCCAGGGAACCCTGGGCATGGCAGGGGGCTTAAGGGGGCCTGGACCCGCCCACTTCCGCTTTCGGGGCCAGCAACAGTTGCCAGGGCAACATTGGGCATGGCAGGGGGCTTAAGGGCGCCAGGACCCGCCCACTTCCGCTTTGGGGGCCAGCAACAGTTGCCAGGGCAACCCTGGGCATGGCAGGGAGCTTAAGGGCGCCTGGACCCGCCCAATTCCGCTTTGGGGGCCAGCAACAGTTTCCAGGGCAACCCTGGGCATGGCAGGGGGATAAAGGGGGCCTGGACCCGCCCACTTCCGTTTTGGGGGCCAGGAACAGTTGCCAGGGCAACCTTGGGCATGGCAGGGGTATTAAGGGGGCCTGGACCCGCCCACTTCCACTTTGGGGGCCAGCAACAGTTGCCAGGGCAACCCTGGGCATGGTAGGGGGCTTAAGGGTGCCTGGACCCGCCCACTTCCGCTTTGGGGGCCAGCAACAGTTGCCAGGGCAACCCTGGGCATGGCAGGGGGATTAAGGGGGCCTGGACCCGCCCACTTCCGCTTTGGGGGCCAGCAACAGTTGCCAGGGCAACCCTGGGCATGGCAGGGGGCTTAAGGGGACCTGGACCCGCCCACTTCCGCTTTGGGGGCCAGCAACAGTTGCCAGGGCAACCCTGGGCATGGCAGGGGGCTTAAGGGGACCTGGACCCGCCCACTTCCGCTTTGGGGGCCAGCAACAGTTGCCAGGGCAAATCTGGGCATGGCAAGGGGCTTAAGGGGGCCAGGACCCGCCCACTTCCGCTTTGGGGGCCAGCAACAGTTGCCAGGGCAACCCTGTGCATGGCAGGGGGCTTAAGGGCGCCAGGACCCGCCCACTTCCGCTTTGGGGGCCAGCAACAGTTGCCAGGTCAACCCTGGGCATGGCAGGGGGATTAAGGGGGCCTGGACCCGCCCACTTCCGCTTTGGGGGCCAGCAACATTTGCCAGGGCAACCCTGGGCATGGTAGGGGGCTTAAGGGTTCCTGGACCCCCCCACTTCCACTTTGGGGGCCAGCAACAGTTGCCAGGGCAACCCTGGGCATGGCAGGGGGATTAAGGGGGCCTGGACCCGCCCACTTCCGCTTTGGGGGCCAGCAACAGTTGCCAGGGCAACCCTGGGCATGGCAGGGGGCTTAAGGGGACCTGGACCCGCCCACTTCCGCTTTGGGGGCCAGCAACAGTTGCCAGGGCAACCCTGGGCATGGCAGGGGGCTTAAGGGGACCTGGACCCGCCCACTTCCGCTTTGGGGGCCAGCAACAGTTGCCAGGGCAACATTGGGCATGGCAGGGGGCTTAAGGGCGCCAGGACCCGCCCACTTCCGCTTTGGGGGGCAGCAACAGTTGCCCGGGCAACCCTGGGCATGGCAGGGGGCTCAAGGGCGCCTGGACCCGCCCACTTCCGCTTTGGGTGCCAGCAACAGTTGCCAGGACAACCCTGGGCATGGCAGGGGGCTTAAGGGCGCCTGGACCCGCCCACTTCCGCTTTGGGGGCCAGCAAGAGTTGCCAGTGCAACCCTAGGCATGGCAGGGGGCTTAAGGGCGCCAGGACCCACCCACTTCCGCTTTGGGGGCCAGCAACAGTTGCCAGGGCTACCATGGGCATGGCAGGGGGCTTAAGGGCGCCAGGACCCGCCCAATTCCGCTTTGGGGGCCAGCAACAGTTGCCAGGGCAACCCTGGGCATAGCAGGGGGCTTAAGGGCGCCAGAACCCGCCCACTTCCGCTTTGGGGGCCAGCAACAGTTGCCAGGGCAACATTGGGCATGGCAGGGGGCTTAAGGGAGTCAGGACCCGCCCACTTCCGCTTTGGGGGCCAGCAACAGTTGCCAGGGCAACCCTGGGCATTACAGGGGGCTTAAGGGCGCCTGGACCTGCCCACTTCCGCTTTGGGGGCCAGCAACAGTTGCCAGGGCAACCCTGGGCATGGCAGGGGGCTTAAGGGCGCCAGAACCCGCCCACTTCCGCTTTGGGGGCCAGCAACAGTTGCCAGGGCAACATTGGGCATGGCAGGGGGCTTAAGGGAGTCAGGACCCGCCCACTTCCGCTTTGGGGGCCAGCAACAGTTGCCAGGACAACCCTGGGCATGGCAGGGGGCTTAAGGGCGCCTGGACCCGCCCACTTCCGCTTTGGGGGCCAGCAACAGTTGCCAGGGCAACCCTGGGCATAGCAGGGGGCTTAAGGGCGCCAGAACCCGCCCACTTCCGCTTTGGGGGCCAGCAACAGTTGCCAGGGCAACATTGGGCATGGCAGGGGGCTTAAGGGAGTCAGGACCCGCCCACTTCCGCTTTGGGGGCCAGCAACAGTTGCCAGGACAACCCTGGGCATGGCAGGGGGCTTAAGGGCGCCTGGACCCGCCCAATTCCGCTTTGGGGGCCAGCAACAGTTGCCAGGGCAACCCTGGGCATAGCAGGGGGCTTAAGGGCGCCAGAACCCGCCCACTTCCGCTTTGGGGGCCAGCAACAGTTGCCAGGGCAACATTGGGCATGGCAGGGGGCTTAAGGGAGTCAGGACCCGCCCACTTCCGCTTTGGGGGCCAGCAACAGTTGCCAGGGCAACCCTGGGCATTACAGGGGGCTTAAGGGCGCCTGGACCTGCCCACTTCCGCTTTGGGGGCCAGCAACAGTTGCCAGGGCAACCCTGGGCATGGCAGGGGGCTTAAGGGCGCCAGAACCCGCCCACTTCCGCTTTGGGGGCCAGCAACAGTTGCCAGGGCAACATTGGGCATGGCAGGGGGCTTAAGGGAGTCAGGACCCGCCCACTTCCGCTTTGGGGGCCAGCAACAGTTGCCAGGGCAACATTGGGCATGGCAGGGGGCTTAAGGGCGCCAGGACCCGCCCACTTCCGCTTTGGGGGCCAGCAACAGTTGCCAGGGCAACCCTGGGCATGGCAGGGAGCTTAAGGGCGCCTGGACCCGCCCAATTCCGCTTTGGGGGCCAGCAACAGTTGCCAGGGCAACCCTGGGCATGGCAGGGGGATAAAGGGGGCCTGGACCCGCCCACTTCCGTTTTGGGGGCCAGGAACAGTTGCCAGGGCAACCTTGGGCATGGCAGGGGTATTAAGGGGGCCTGGACCCGCCCACTTCCACTTTGGGGGCCAGCAACAGTTGCCAGGGCAACCCTGGGCATGGTAGGGGGCTTAAGGGTGCCTGGACCCGCCCACTTCCGCTTTGGGGGCCAGCAACAGTTGCCAGGGCAACCCTGGGCATGGCAGGGGGATTAAGGGGGCCTGGACCCGCCCACTTCCGCTTTGGGGGCCAGCAACAGTTGCCAGGGCAACCCTGGGCATGGCAGGGGGCTTAAGGGGACCTGGACCCGCCCACTTCCGCTTTGGGGGCCAGCAACAGTTGCCAGGGCAACCCTGGGCATGGCAGGGGGCTTAAGGGGACCTGGACCCGCCCACTTCCGCTTTGGGGGCCAGCAACAGTTGCCAGGGCAAATCTGGGCATGGCAAGGGGCTTAAGGGGGCCAGGACCCGCCCACTTCCGCTTTGGGGGCCAGCAACAGTTGCCAGGGCAACCCTGTGCATGGCAGGGGGCTTAAGGGCGCCAGGACCCGCCCACTTCCGCTTTGGGGGCCAGCAACAGTTGCCAGGTCAACCCTGGGCATGGCAGGGGGCTTAAGGGGGCCTGGACCCACCCACTTCCGCTTTGGGGGCCAGCAACAGTTGCCAGGGCAACCCTGGGCAGGGCAGGGGGATTAAGGGGGCCATGACCCGCCCACTTCCGCTTTGGGGGCCAGCAACATTTGCCAGGGCAACCCTGGGCATGGGAGGGGGCTTAAGGGTTCCTGGACCCCCCCACTTCCACTTTGGGGGCCAGCAACAGTTGCCAGGGCAACCCTGGGCATGGCAGGGGGATTAAGGGGGCCTGGACCCGCCCACTTCCGCTTTGGGGGCCAGCAACAGTTGCCAGGGCAACCCTGGGCATGGCAGGGGGCTTAAGGGGACCTGGACCCGCCCACTTCCGCTTTGGGGGCCAGCAACAGTTACCAGGGCAACCCTGGGCATGGCAGGGGGCTTAAGGGGACCTGGACCCGCCCACTTCCGCTTTGGGGGCCAGCAACATTGGGCATGGCAGGGGGCTTAAGGGCGCCAGGACCCGCCCACTTCCGCTTTGGGGGGCAGCAACAGTTGCCAGGGCAACCCTGGGCATGGCAGGGGGCTCAAGGGCGCCTGGACCCGCCCACTTCCGCTTTGGGTGCCAGCAACAGTTGCCAGGACAACCCTGGGCATGGCAGGGGGCTTAAGGGCGCCTGGACCCGCCCACTTCCGCTTTGGGGGCCAGCAAGAGTTGCCAGTGCAACCCTAGGCATGGCAGGGGGCTTAAGGGCGCCAGGACCCACCCACTTCCGCTTTGGGGGCCAGCAACAGTTGCCAGGGCTACCATGGGCATGGCAGGGGGCTTAAGGGCGCCAGGACCCGCCCAATTCCGCTTTGGGGGCCAGCAACAGTTGCCAGGGCAACCCTGGGCATAGCAGGGAACTTAAGGGCGCCAGAACCCGCCCACTTCCGCTTTGGGGGCCAGGAACAGTTGCCAGGGCAACATTGGGCATGGCAGGGGGCTTAAGGGAGTCAGGACCCGCCCACTTCCGCTTTGGGGGCCAGCAACAGTTGCCAGGGCAACCCTGGGCATTACAGGGGGCTTAAGGGCGCCTGGACCTGCCCACTTCCGCTTTGGGGGCCAGCAACAGTTGCCAGGGCAACCCTGGGCATGGCAGGGGGCTTAAGGGCGCCAGAACCCGCCCACTTCCGCTTTGGGGGCCAGCAACAGTTGCCAGGGCAACATTGGGCATGGCAGGGGGCTTAAGGGAGTCAGGACCCGCCCACTTCCGCTTTGGGGGCCAGCAACAGCTGCCAGGACAACCCTGGGCATGGCAGGGGGCTTAAGGGCGCCTGGACCCGCCCACTTCCGCTTTGGGGGCCAGCAACAGTTGACAGGGAACCCTGGGCATGGCAGGGGGCTTAAGGGTGCCTGGACCCGCCCACTTTCGCTTTGGGGGCAAGCAACAGTTGCCAGGGCAACCCTGGGCATGGCAGGGGGATTAAGGGGGCCTGGACCCGCCCACTTCCGTTTTGGGGGCCAGCAACAGTTGCCAGGGCAACCCTGGGCATGGCAGGGGGCTTAAGGGTGCCTGGACCCGCCCACTTCCGCTTTGGGGGCCAGCAACAGTTGCCAGGGCAACCCTGGGCATGGCAGGGGGATTAAGGGGGCCTGGACCCGCCCACTTCCGCTTTGGGGGCCAGCAACAGTTGCCAGGGCAACCCTGGGCATGGCAGGGGGCTTAAGGGGACCTGGACCCGCCCACTTCCGCTTTGGGGGCCAGCAACAGTTGCCAGGGCAACCCTGGGCATGGCAGGGGGCTTAAGGGGACCTGGACCCGCCCACTTCCGCTTTGGGGGCCAGCAACAGTTGCCAGGGCAACTTTGGGCATGGCAGGGGGCTTAAGGGGGCCAGGACCCGCCCACTTCCGCTTTGGGGGCCAGCAACAGTTGCCAGGGCAACCCTGGGCATGGCAGGGGGCTTAAGGGGGCCTGGACCCGCCCACTTCCGCTTTGGGGGCCAGCAACAGTTGCCAGGACAACCCTGGGCATGGCAGGGGGCTTAAGGGCGCCTGGACCCGCCCACTTCCGCTTTGGGGGCCAGCAACAGTTGCCAGGGCAACCCTGGGCAGGGCAGGGGGATTAAGGGGGCCTGGACCCGCCCACTTCCGCTTTGGGGGCCAGCAACAGTTGCCAGGGCAACCCTGGGCATGGTAGGGGGCTTAAAAGTGCCTGGACCCGCCCACTTCCACTTTGGGGGCCAGCAACAGTTGCCAGGGCAACCCTGGGCATGGCAGGGGGCTTAAGGGGACCTGGACCCGCCCACTTCCGCTTTGGGGGCCAGCAACAGTTGCCAGGGCAACCCTGGGCATGGCAGGGGGCTTAAGGGGACCTGGACCCGCCCACTTCCGCTTTGGGGGCCAGCAACAGTTGCAAACCTGGGCATGGCAAGGGGCTTAAGGGGGCCAGGACCCGCCCACTTCCGCTTTGGGGGCCAGCAACAGTTGCCAGGGCAACTTTGGGCATGGCAGGGGGCTTAAGGGGGCCAGGAACCGCCCACTTCCGCTTTGGGGGCCAGCAACAGTTGCCAGGGCAACCCTGGGCATGGCAGGGGGCTTAAGGGGACCTGGACCCGCCCACTTCCGCTTTGGGGGCCAGCAACAGTTGCCAGGGAAACCCTGGGCATGGCAGGGGGATTAAGGGTGCCTGGACCCGCCCACTTCCGTTTTGGGGGCCAGCAACAGTTGCCAGGGCAACCCTGGGCATGGCAGGGGGATTAAGGGGGCCTGGACCCGCCCACTTCCGCTTTGAGGGCCAGCAACAGTTGCCAGGGCAACCCTGGGCATGGTAGGGGGCTTAAGGGTGCCTGGAATCGCCCACTTCCGCTTTGGGGGCTAGCAACAGTTGCCAGGGCAACCCTGGGCATGGCAGGGGGATTAAGGGGGCCTGGACCCGCCCACTTCCGCTTTGGGGGCCAGCAACATTTGCCAGGGCAACCCTGGGCATGGCAGGGGGATTAAGGGGGCCTGGACCCGCCCACTTCCGTTTTGGGGGCCAGCAACAGTTGCCAGGGCAACCCTGGGCATGGCAGGGGGCTTAAGGGTGCCTGGACCCGCCCACTTCCGCTTTGGGGGCCAGCAACAGTTGCCAGGGCAACCCTGGGCATGGCAGGGGGATTAAGGGGGCCTGGACCCGCCCACTTCCGCTTTGGGGGCCAGCAACAGTTGCCAGGGCAACCCTGGGCATGGCAGGGGGCTTAAGGGGACCTGGACCCGCCCACTTCCGCTTTGGGGGCCAGCAACAGTTGCCAGGGCAACCCTGGGCATGGCAGGGGGCTTAAGGGGACCTGGACCCGCCCACTTCCGCTTTGCTGGCCAGCAACAGTTGCCAGGGCAAACCTGGGCATGGCAAGGGGCTTAAGGGGGCCAGGACCCGCCCACTTCCGCTTTGGGGGCCAGCAACAGTTGCCAGGGCAACTTTGGGCATGGCAGGGGGCTTAAGGGGGCCAGGACCCGCCCACTTCCGCTTTGGGGGCCAGCAACAGTTGCCAGGGCAACCCTGGGCATGGCAGGGGGCTTAAGGGGGCCTGGACCCGCCCACTTCCGCTTTGGGGGCCAGCAACAGTTGCCAGGACCACCCTGGGCATGGCAGGGGGCTTAAGGGCGCCTGGACCCGCCCACTTACGCTTTGGGGGCCAGCAATAGTTGCCAGGGAACCCTGGGCATGGCAGGGGGCTTAAGGGGGCCTGGACCCGCCCACTTCCGCTTTGGGGGCCAGCAACAGTTGCCAGGGCAACATTGGGCATGGCAGGGGGCTTAAGGGCGCCAGGACCCGCCCACTTCCGCTTTGGGGGCCAGCAACAGTTGCCAGGGCAACCCTGGGCATGGCAGGGGGCTTAAGGGGGCCTGGACCCGCCCACTTCCGCTTTGGGGGCCAGCAACAGTTGCCAGGACAACCCTGGGCATGGCAGGGGGCTTAAGGGCGCCTGGACCCGCCCACTTACGCTTTGGGGGCCAGCAATAGTTGCCAGGGAACCCTGGGCATGGCAGGGGGCTTAAGGGGGCCTGGACCCGCCCACTTCCGCTTTGGGGGCCAGCAACAGTTGCCAGGGCAACATTGGGCATGGCAGGGGGCTTAAGGGGGCCTGGACCCGCCCACTTCCGCTTTGGGGGGCAGCAACAGTTGCCAGGGCAACCCTGGGCATGGCAGGGGGCTCAAGGGCGCCTGGACCCGCCCACTTCCGCTTTGGGTGCCAGCAACAGTTGCCAGGACAACCCTGGGCATGGCAGGGGGCTTAAGGGCGCCTGGACCCGCCCACTTCCGCTTTGGGGGCCAGCAAGAGTTGCCAGTGCAACCCTAGGCATGTCAGGGGGCTTAAGGGCGCCAGGACCCACCCACTTCCGCTTTGGGGGCCAGCAACAGTTGCCAGGGCTACCATGGGCATGGCAGGGGGCTTAAGGGCGCCAGGACCCGCCCAATTCCGCTTTGGGGGCCAGCAACAGTTGCCAGGGCAACCCTGGGCATAGCAGGGGGCTTAAGGGCGCCAGAACCCGCCCACTTCCGCTTTGGGGGCCAGAAACAGTTGCCAGGGCAACATTGGGCATGGCAGGGGGCTTAAGGGAGTCAGGACCCGCCCACTTCCGCTTTGGGGGCCAGCAACAGTTGCCAGGGCAACTTTGGGCATGGCAGGGGGCTTAAGGGGGCCAGGACCCGCCCACTTCCGCTTTGGGGTCCAGCAACAGTTGACAGGGCAACCCTGGGCATGGCAGGGGGCTTAAGGGCGCCAGGACCCACCCACTTCCGCTTTGGGGGCCAGCAACAGTTGCCAGGGCTACCATGGGCATGGCAGGGGGCTTAAGGGCGCCAGGACCCGCCCACTTCCGCTTTGGGGGCCAGCAACAGTTGCCAGGGCAACCCTGGGCATGGCAGGGGGCTTAAGGGCGCAAGGACCCGCCCACTTCCGCTTTGGGGGCCAGCAACAGTTGCCAGGGCAACCCTGGGCATACCAGGGGGCTTTAAGGCGCCAGGACCCGCCCACTTTCGCTTTGGGGGCCAGCAACAGTTGCCAGGGCAACCCTGGGCATACCAGGGGGCTTAAGGGCGCCAGAACCCGCCCACTTCCGCTTTGGGGGCCAGCAACAGTTGCCAGGGCAACCCTGGGCATTACAGGGGGCTTAAGGGCGCCTGGACCTGCCCACTTCCGCTTTGGGGGCCAGCAACAGTTGCCAGGGCAACCCTGGGCATGGCAGGGGGCTTAAGGGCGCCAGAACCCGCCCACTTCCGCTTTGGGGGCCAGCAACAGTTGCCAGGGCAACATTGGGCATGGCAGGGGGCTTAAGGGAGTCAGGACCCGCCCACTTCCGCTTTGGGGGCCAGCAACAGTTGCCAGGACAACCCTGGGCATGGCAGGGGGCTTAAGGGCGCCTGGACCCGCCCACTTCCGCTTTGGGGGCCAGCAACAGTTGACAGGGAACCCTGGGCATGGCAGGGGGCTTAAGGGTGCCTGGACCCGCCCACTTCCGCTTTGGGGGCCAGCAACAGTTGCCAGGGCATCGCTGGGCATGGCAGGGGGATTAAGGGGGCCTGGACCCGCCCACTTCCGTTTTGGGGGCCAGCAACAGTTGCCAGGGCAACCCTGGGCATGCCAGGGGGCTTAAGGGTGCCTGGACCCGCCCACTTCCGCTTTGGGGGCCAGCAACAGTTGCCAGGGCAACCCTGGGCATGGCAGGGGGATTAAGGGGGCCTGGACCCTCCCACTTCCGCTTTGGGGGCCAGCAACAGTTGCCAGGGCAACCCTGGGCATGGCAGGGGGCTTAAGGGGACCTGGACCCGCCCACTTCCGCTTTGGGGGCCAGCAACAGTTGCCAGGGCAACCCTGGGCATGGCAGGGGGCTTAAGGGGACCTGGACCCGCCCACTTCCGCTTTGGGGGCCAGCAACAGTTGCCAGGGCAAACCTGGGCATGGCAAGGGGCTTAAGGGGGCCAGGACCCGCCCACTTCCGCTTTGGGGGCCAGCAACAGTTGCCAGGGCAACTTTGGGCATGGCAGGGGGCTTAAGGGGGCCAGGACCCGCCCACTTCCGCTTTGGGGGCCAGCAACAGTTGCCAGGACAACCCTGGGCATGGCAGGGGGCTTAAGGGCGCCAGGACCCACCCACTTCCGCTTTGGGGGCCAGCAACAGTTGCCAGGGCTACCATGGGCATGGCAGGGGGCTTAAGGGCGCCAGGACCCGCCCACTTCCGCTTTGGGGGCCAGCAACAGTTGCCAGGGCAACCCTGGGCATGGCAGGGGGCTTAAGGGCGCAAGGACCCGCCCACTTCCGCTTTGGGGGCCAGCAACAGTTGCCAGGGCAACCCTGGGCATACCAGGGGGCTTTAAGGCGCCAGGACCCGCCCACTTTCGCTTTGGGGGCCAGCAACAGTTGCCAGGGCAACCCTGGGCATACCAGGGGGCTTAAGGGCGCCAGAACCCGCCCACTTCCGCTTTGGGGGCCAGCAACAGTTGCCAGGGCAACCCTGGGCATTACAGGGGGCTTAAGGGCGCCTGGACCTGCCCACTTCCGCTTTGGGGGCCAGCAACAGTTGCCAGGGCAACCCTGGGCATGGCAGGGGGCTTAAGGGCGCCAGAACCCGCCCACTTCCGCTTTGGGGGCCAGCAACAGTTGCCAGGGCAACATTGGGCATGACAGGGGGCTTAAGGGAGTCAGGACCCGCCCACTTCCGCTTTGGGGGCCAGCAACAGTTGCCAGGACAACCCTGGGCATGGCAGGGGGCTTAAGGGCGCCTGGACCCGCCCACTTCCGCTTTGGGGGCCAGCAACAGTTGACAGGGAACCCTGGGCATGGCAGGGGGCTTAAGGGTGCCTGGACCCGCCCACTTCCGCTTTGGGGGCCAGCAACAGTTGCCAGGGCAACCCTGGGCATGGCAGGGGGATTAAGGGGGCCTGGACCCGCCCACTTCCGTTTTGGGGGCCAGCAACAGTTGCCAGGGCAACCCTGGGCATGGCAGGGGGCTTAAGGGTGCCTGGACCCGCCCACTTCCGCTTTGGGGGCCAGCAACAGTTGCCAGGGCAACCCTGGGCATGGCAGGGGGATTAAGGGGGCCTGGACCCGCCCACTTCCGCTTTGGGGGCCAGCAACAGTTGCCAGGGCAACCCTGGGCATGGCAGGGGGCTTAAGGGGACCTGGACCCGCCCACTTCCGCTTTGGGGGCCAGCAACAGTTGCCAGGGCAACCCTGGGCAATGCAGGGGGCTTAAGGGGACCTGGACCCGCCCACTTCCGCTTTGGGGGCCAGCAACAGTTGCCAGGGCAACCCTTGGCATTGCAGGGGGCTTAAGGGCGCCTGGACCTGCCCACTTCCGCTTTGGGGGCCAGCAACAGTTGCCAGGGCAACCCTGGGCATGGCAGGGGGCTTAAGGGCGCCAGAACCCGCCCACTTCCGCTTTGGGGGCCAGCAACAGTTGCCAGGGCAACATTGGGCATGGCAGGGGGCTTAAGGGCGCCAGAACCCGCCCACTTCCGCTTTGGGGGCCAGCAACAGTTGCCAGGACAACCCTGGGCATGGCAGGGGGCTTAAGGGCGCCTGGACCCGCCCACTTCCGCATTGGGGGCCAGCAACAGTTGACAGGGAACCCTGGGCATGGCAGGGGGCTTAAGGGTGCCTGGACCCGCCCACTTCCGCTTTGGGGGCCAGCAACAGTTGCCAGGGCAACCCTGGGCATGGCAGGGGGCTTAAGGGGACCTGGACCCGCCCACTTCCGCTTTGGGGGCCAGCAACAGTTGCCAGGGCAAACCTGGTCATGGCAAGGGGCTTAAGGGGGCCAGGACCCGCCCACTTCCGCTTTGGGGGGCAGCAACAGTTGCCAGGGCAACCCTGTGCATGGCAGGGGGCTTAAGGGTGCCAGGACCCGCCCGCTTCCGCTTTGGGGGCCAGCAACAGTTGCCAGGGCAACCCTGGGCATGGCAGGGGGATTAAGGGGGCCTGGACACGCCCACTTCCGCTTTGGGGGCCAGCAACAGTTGCCAGGGCAACCCTGGGCATGGCAGGGGGATTAAGGGTGCCTGGACCCGCCCACTTCCGTTTTGGGGGCCAGCAACAGTTGCCAGGGCAACACTGGGCATGGCAGGGGGATTAAGGGGGCCTGGACCCGCCCACTTCCGCTTTGGGGGGCAGCAACAGTTGCCAGGGCAACCCTGGGCATGGTAGGGGGATTAAGGGGGCCAGAACCCGCCCACTTCCGCTTTGGGGGCCAGCAACAGTTGCCAGGGCAACCCTGGGCATGGCAGGGGTCTTAAGGGGGCCTGGACCCGCCCACTTCCGCTTTGGGGGCCAGCAACAGTTGCCAGGACAACCCTGGGCATGACAGGGGGCTTAAGGGCGCCTGGACCCGCCCACTTCCGCTTTGGGGGCCAGCAACAGTTGCCAGGGAACCCTGGGCATGGCAGGGGGCTTAAGGGGGCCTGGACCCGCCCACTTCCGCTTTGGGGGCCAGCAACAGTTGCCAGGGCAACATTGGGCATGGCAGGGGGCTTAAGGGCGCCAGGACCCGCCCACTTCCGCTTTGGGGGCCAGCAACAGTTGCCAGGGCAACATTGGGCATGGCAGGGGGCTTAAGGGAGTCAGGACCCGCCCACTTCCGCTTTGGGGGCCAGCAACAGTTGCCAGGGCAACTTTGGGCATGGCAGGGGGCTTAAGGGGGCCAGGACCCGCCCACTTCCGCTTTGGGGGCCAGCAACAGTTGACAGGGCAACCATGGGCATGGCAGGGGGCTTAAGGGCGCCAGGACCCACCCACTTCCGCTTTGGGGGCCAGCAACAGTTGCCAGGGCTACCATGGGCATGGCAGGGGGCTTAAGGGCGCCAGGACCCGCCCACTTCCGCTTTGGGGGCCAGCAACAGTTGCCAGGGCAACCCTGGGCATGGCAGGGGGCTTAAGGGCGCAAGGACCCGCCCACTTCCGCTTTGGGGGCCAGCAACAGTTGCCAGGGCAACCCTGGGCATACCAGGGGGCTTTAAGGCGCCAGGACCCGCCCACTTTCGCTTTGGGGGCCAGCAACAGTTGCCAGGGCAACCCTGGGCATACCAGGGGGCTTAAGGGCGCCAGAACCCGCCCACTTCCGCTTTGGGGGCCAGCAACAGTTGCCAGGGCAACCCTGGGCATTACAGGGGGCTTAAGGGCGCCTGGACCTGCCCACTTCCGCTTTGGGGGCCAGCAACAGTTGCCAGGGCAACCCTGGGCATGGCAGGGGGCTTAAGGGCGCCAGAACCCGCCCACTTCCGCTTTGGGGGCCAGCAACAGTTGCCAGGGCAACATTGGGCATGGCAGGGGGCTTAAGGGAGTCAGGACCCGCCCACTTCCGCTTTGGGGGCCAGCAACAGTTGCCAGGACAACCCTGGGCATGGCAGGGGGCTTAAGGGCGCCTGGACCCGCCCACTTCCGCTTTGGGGGCCAGCAACAGTTGACAGGGAACCCTGGGCATGGCAGGGGGCTTAAGGGTGCCTGGACCCGCCCACTTCCGCTTTGGGGGCCAGCAACAGTTGCCAGGGCATCGCTGGGCATGGCAGGGGGATTAAGGGGGCCTGGACCCGCCCACTTCCGTTTTGGGGGCCAGCAACAGTTGCCAGGGCAACCCTGGGCATGCCAGGGGGCTTAATGGTGCCTGGACCCGCCCACTTCCGCTTTGGGGGCCAGCAACAGTTGCCAGGGCAACCCTGGGCATGGCAGGGGGATTAAGGGGGCCTGGACCCGCCCACTTCCGCTTTGGGGGCCAGCAACAGTTGCCAGGGCAACCCTGGGCATGGCAGGGGGCTTAAGGGGACCTGGACCCGCCCACTTCCGCTTTGGGGGCCAGCAACAGTTGCCAGGGCAACCCTGGGCATGGCAGGGGGCTTAAGGGGACCTGGACCCGCCCACTTCCGCTTTGGGGGCCAGCAACAGTTGCCAGGGCAAACCTGGGCATGGCAAGGGGCTTAAGGGGGCCAGGACCCGCCCACTTCCGCTTTGGGGGCCAGCAACAGTTGCCAGGGCAACTTTGGGCATGGCAGGGGGCTTAAGGGGGCCAGGACCCGCCCACTTCCGCTTTGGGGGCCAGCAACAGTTGCCAGGACAACCCTGGGCATGGCAGGGGGCTTAAGGGCGCCAGGACCCACCCACTTCCGCTTTGGGGGCCAGCAACAGTTGCCAGGGCTACCATGGGCATGGCAGGGGGCTTAAGGGCGCCAGGACCCGCCCACTTCCGCTTTGGGGGCCAGCAACAGTTGCCAGGGCAACCCTGGGCATGGCAGGGGGCTTAAGGGCGCAAGGACCCGCCCACTTCCGCTTTGGGGGCCAGCAACAGTTGCCAGGGCAACCCTGGGCATACCAGGGGGCTTTAAGGCGCCAGGACCCGCCCACTTTCGCTTTGGGGGCCAGCAACAGTTGCCAGGGCAACCCTGGGCATACCAGGGGGCTTAAGGGCGCCAGAACCCGCCCACTTCCGCTTTGGGGGCCAGCAACAGTTGCCAGGGCAACCCTGGGCATTACAGGGGGCTTAAGGGCGCCTGGACCTGCCCACTTCCGCTTTGGGGGCCAGCAACAGTTGCCAGGGCAACCCTGGGCATGGCAGGGGGCTTAAGGGCGCCAGAACCCGCCCACTTCCGCTTTGGGGGCCAGCAACAGTTGCCAGGGCAACATTGGGCATGGCAGGGGGCTTAAGGGAGTCAGGACCCGCCCACTTCCGCTTTGGGGGCCAGCAACAGTTGCCAGGACAACCCTGGGCATGGCAGGGGGCTTAAGGGCGCCTGGACCCGCCCACTTCCGCTTTGGGGGCCAGCAACAGTTGACAGGGAACCCTGGGCATGGCAGGGGGCTTAAGGGTGCCTGGACCCGCCCACTTCCGCTTTGGGGGCCAGCAACAGTTGCCAGGGCAACCCTGGGCATGGCAGGGGGATTAAGGGGGCCTGGACCCGCCCACTTCCGTTTTGGCGGCCAGCAACAGTTGCCAGGGCAACCCTGGGCATGGCAGGGGGCTTAAGGGTGCCTGGACCCGCCCACTTCCGCTTTGGGGGCCAGCAACAGTTGCCAGGGCAACCCTGGGCATGGCAGGGGGATTAAGGGGGCCTGGACCCGCCCACTTCCGCTTTGGGGGCCAGCAACAGTTGCCAGGGCAACCCTGGGCATGGCAGGGGGCTTAAGGGGACCTGGACCCGCCCACTTCCGCTTTGGGGGCCAGCAACAGTTGCCAGGGCAACCCTGGGCAATGCAGGGGGCTTAAGGGGACCTGGACCCGCCCACTTCCGCTTTGGGGGCCAGCAACAGTTGCCAGGGCAACCCTTGGCATTGCAGGGGGCTTAAGGGCGCCTGGACCTGCCCACTTCCGCTTTGGGGGCCAGCAACAGTTGCCAGGGCAACCCTGGGCATGGCAGGGGGCTTAAGGGCGCCAGAACCCGCCCACTTCCGCTTTGGGGGCCAGCAACAGTTGCCAGGGCAACATTGGGCATGGCAGGGGGCTTAAGGGCGCCAGAACCCGCCCACTTCCGCTTTGGGGGCCAGCAACAGTTGCCAGGACAACCCTGGGCATGGCAGGGGGCTTAAGGGCGCCTGGACCCGCCCACTTCCGCATTGGGGGCCAGCAACAGTTGACAGGGAACCCTGGGCATGGCAGGGGGCTTAAGGGTGCCTGGACCCGCCCACTTCCGCTTTGGGGGCCAGCAACAGTTGCCAGGGCAACCCTGGGCATGGCAGGGGGCTTAAGGGGACCTGGACCCGCCCACTTCCGCTTTGGGGGCCAGCAACAGTTGCCAGGGCAAACCTGGTCATGGCAAGGGGCTTAAGGGGGCCAGGACCCGCCCACTTCCGCTTTGGGGGGCAGCAACAGTTGCCAGGGCAACCCTGTGCATGGCAGGGGGCTTAAGGGTGCCAGGACCCGCCCGCTTCCGCTTTGGGGGCCAGCAACAGTTGCCAGGGCAACCCTGGGCATGGCAGGGGGATTAAGGGGGCCTGGACACGCCCACTTCCGCTTTGGGGGCCAGCAACAGTTGCCAGGGCAACCCTGGGCATGGCAGGGGGATTAAGGGTGCCTGGACCCGCCCACTTCCGTTTTGGGGGCCAGCAACAGTTGCCAGGGCAACACTGGGCATGGCAGGGGGATTAAGGGGGCCTGGACCCGCCCACTTCCGCTTTGGGGGGCAGCAACAGTTGCCAGGGCAACCCTGGGCATGGTAGGGGGCTTAAGGGGGCCAGAACCCGCCCACTTCCGCTTTGGGGGCCAGCAACAGTTGCCAGGGCAACCCTGGGCATGGCAGGGGTCTTAAGGGGGCCTGGACCCGCCCACTTCCGCTTTGGGGGCCAGCAACAGTTGCCAGGACAACCCTGGGCATGACAGGGGGCTTAAGGGCGCCTGGACCCGCCCACTTCCGCTTTGGGGGCCAGCAACAGTTGCCAGGGAACCCTGGGCATGGCAGGGGGCTTAAGGGGGCCTGGACCCGCCCACTTCCGCTTTGGGGGCCAGCAACAGTTGCCAGGGCAACATTGGGCATGGCAGGGGGCTTAAGGGCGCCAGGACCCGCCCACTTCCGCTTTGGGGGCCAGCAACAGTTGCCAGGGCAACCCTGGGCATGGCAGGGAGCTTAAGGGCGCCTGGACCCGCCCAATTCCGCTTTGGGGGCCAGCAACAGTTGCCAGGGCAACCCTGGGCATGGCAGGGGGATAAAGGGGGCCTGGACCCGCCCACTTCCGTTTTGGGGGCCAGGAACAGTTGCCAGGGCAACCTTGGGCATGGCAGGGGTATTAAGGGGGCCTGGACCCGCCCACTTCCACTTTGGGGGCCAGCAACAGTTGCCAGGGCAACCCTGGGCATGGTAGGGGGCTTAAGGGTGCCTGGACCCGCCCACTTCCGCTTTGGGGGCCAGCAACAGTTGCCAGGGCAACCCTGGGCATGGCAGGGGGATTAAGGGGGCCTGGACCCGCCAACTTCCGCTTTGGGGGCCAGCAACAGTTGCCAGGACAACCCTGGGCATGGCAGGGGGCTTAAGGGCGCCTGGACCCGCCCACTTCCGCTTTGGGGGCCAGCAACAGTTGACAGGGAACCCTGGGCATGGCAGGGGGCTTAAGGGTGCCTGGACCCGCCCACTTCCGCTTTGGGGGCCAGCAACAGTTGCCAGGGCATCGCTGGGCATGGCAGGGGGATTAAGGGGGCCTGGACCCGCCCACTTCCGTTTTGGGGGCCAGCAACAGTTGCCAGGGCAACCCTGGGCATGCCAGGGGGCTTAATGGTGCCTGGACCCGCCCACTTCCGCTTTGGGGGCCAGCAACAGTTGCCAGGGCAACCCTGGGCATGGCAGGGGGATTAAGGGGGCCTGGACCCGCCCACTTCCGCTTTGGGGGCCAGCAACAGTTGCCAGGGCAACCCTGGGCATGGCAGGGGGCTTAAGGGGACCTGGACCCGCCCACTTCCGCTTTGGGGGCCAGCAACAGTTGCCAGGGCAACCCTGGGCATGGCAGGGGGCTTAAGGGCGCCAGGACCCACCCACTTCCGCTTTGGGGGCCAGCAACAGTTGCCAGGGCTACCATGGGCATGGCAGGGGGCTTAAGGGCGCCAGGACCCGCCCACTTCCGCTTTGGGGGCCAGCAACAGTTGCCAGGGCAACCCTGGGCATGGCAGGGGGCTTAAGGGCGCAAGGACCCGCCCACTTCCGCTTTGGGGGCCAGCAACAGTTGCCAGGGCAACCCTGGGCATACCAGGGGGCTTAAGGGCGCCAGGACCCGCTCACTTTCGCTTTGGGGGCCAGCAACAGTTGCCAGGGCAACCCTTGGCATTACAGGGGGCTTAAGGGCGCCTGGACCTGCCCACTTCCGCTTTGGGGGCCAGCAACAGTTGCCAGGGCAACCCTGGGCATGGCAGGGGGCTTAAGGGCGCCAGAACCCGCCCACTTCCGCTTTGGGGGCCAGCAACAGTTGCCAGGGCAACATTGGGCATGGCAGGGGGCTTAAGGGCGCCAGAACCCGCCCACTTCCGCTTTGGGGGCCAGCAACAGTTGCCAGGACAACCCTGGGCATGGCAGGGGGCTTAAGGGCGCCTGGACCCGCCCACTTCCGCATTGGGGGCCAGCAACAGTTGACAGGGAACCCTGGGCATGGCAGGGGGCTTAAGGGTGCCTGGACCCGCCCACTTCCGCTTTGGGGGCCAGCAACAGTTGCCAGGGCAACCCTGGGCATGGCAGGGGGCTTAAGGGGACCTGGACCCGCCCACTTCCGCTTTGGGGGCCAGCAACAGTTGCCAGGGCAAACCTGGTCATGGCAAGGGGCTTAAGGGGGCCAGGACCCGCCCACTTCCGCTTTGGGGGGCAGCAACAGTTGCCAGGGCAACCCTGTGCATGGCAGGGGGCTTAAGGGTGCCAGGACCTGCCCACTTCCGCTTTGGGGGCCAGCAACAGTTGCCAGGGCAACCCTGGGCATGGCAGGGGGATTAAGGGGGCCTGGACCCGCCCACTTCCGCTTTGGGGGCCAGCAACAGTTGCCAGGGCAACCCTGGGCATGGCAGGGGGATTAAGGGTGCCTGGACCCGCCCACTTCCGTTTTGGGGGCCAGCAACAGTTGCCAGGGCAACACTGGGCATGGCAGGGGGATTAAGGGGGCCTGGACCCGCCCACTTCCGCTTTGGGGGGCAGCAACAGTTGCCAGGGCAACCCTGGGCATGGTAGGGGGCTTAAGGGGGCCAGAACCCGCCCACTTCCGCTTTGGGGGCCAGCAACAGTTGCCAGGGCAACCCTGGGCATGGCAGGGGTCTTAAGGGGGCCTGGACCCGCCCACTTCCGCTTTGGGGGCCAGCAACAGTTGCCAGGACAACCCTGGGCATGACAGGGGGCTTAAGGGCGCCTGGACCCGCCCACTTCCGCTTTGGGGGCCAGCAACAGTTGCCAGGGAACCCTGGGCATGGCAGGGGGCTTAAGGGGGCCTGGACCCGCCCACTTCCGCTTTCGGGGCCAGCAACAGTTGCCAGGGCAACATTGGGCATGGCAGGGGGCTTAAGGGCGCCAGGACCCGCCCACTTCCGCTTTGGGGGCCAGCAACAGTTGCCAGGGCAACCCTGGGCATGGCAGGGAGCTTAAGGGCGCCTGGACCCGCCCAATTCCGCTTTGGGGGCCAGCAACAGTTTCCAGGGCAACCCTGGGCATGGCAGGGGGATAAAGGGGGCCTGGACCCGCCCACTTCCGTTTTGGGGGCCAGGAACAGTTGCCAGGGCAACCTTGGGCATGGCAGGGGTATTAAGGGGGCCTGGACCCGCCCACTTCCACTTTGGGGGCCAGCAACAGTTGCCAGGGCAACCCTGGGCATGGTAGGGGGCTTAAGGGTGCCTGGACCCGCCCACTTCCGCTTTGGGGGCCAGCAACAGTTGCCAGGGCAACCCTGGGCATGGCAGGGGGATTAAGGGGGCCTGGACCCGCCCACTTCCGCTTTGGGGGCCAGCAACAGTTGCCAGGGCAACCCTGGGCATGGCAGGGGGCTTAAGGGGACCTGGACCCGCCCACTTCCGCTTTGGGGGCCAGCAACAGTTGCCAGGGCAACCCTGGGCATGGCAGGGGGCTTAAGGGGACCTGGACCCGCCCACTTCCGCTTTGGGGGCCAGCAACAGTTGCCAGGGCAAATCTGGGCATGGCAAGGGGCTTAAGGGGGCCAGGACCCGCCCACTTCCGCTTTGGGGGCCAGCAACAGTTGCCAGGGCAACCCTGTGCATGGCAGGGGGCTTAAGGGCGCCAGGACCCGCCCACTTCCGCTTTGGGGGCCAGCAACAGTTGCCAGGTCAACCCTGGGCATGGCAGGGGGATTAAGGGGGCCTGGACCCGCCCACTTCCGCTTTGGGGGCCAGCAACATTTGCCAGGGCAACCCTGGGCATGGTAGGGGGCTTAAGGGTTCCTGGACCCCCCCACTTCCACTTTGGGGGCCAGCAACAGTTGCCAGGGCAACCCTGGGCATGGCAGGGGGATTAAGGGGGCCTGGACCCGCCCACTTCCGCTTTGGGGGCCAGCAACAGTTGCCAGGGCAACCCTGGGCATGGCAGGGGGCTTAAGGGGACCTGGACCCGCCCACTTCCGCTTTGGGGGCCAGCAACAGTTGCCAGGGCAACCCTGGGCATGGCAGGGGGCTTAAGGGGACCTGGACCCGCCCACTTCCGCTTTGGGGGCCAGCAACAGTTGCCAGGGCAACATTGGGCATGGCAGGGGGCTTAAGGGCGCCAGGACCCGCCCACTTCCGCTTTGGGGGGCAGCAACAGTTGCCCGGGCAACCCTGGGCATGGCAGGGGGCTCAAGGGCGCCTGGACCCGCCCACTTCCGCTTTGGGTGCCAGCAACAGTTGCCAGGACAACCCTGGGCATGGCAGGGGGCTTAAGGGCGCCTGGACCCGCCCACTTCCGCTTTGGGGGCCAGCAAGAGTTGCCAGTGCAACCCTAGGCATGGCAGGGGGCTTAAGGGCGCCAGGACCCACCCACTTCCGCTTTGGGGGCCAGCAACAGTTGCCAGGGCTACCATGGGCATGGCAGGGGGCTTAAGGGCGCCAGGACCCGCCCAATTCCGCTTTGGGGGCCAGCAACAGTTGCCAGGGCAACCCTGGGCATAGCAGGGGGCTTAAGGGCGCCAGAACCCGCCCACTTCCGCTTTGGGGGCCAGCAACAGTTGCCAGGGCAACATTGGGCATGGCAGGGGGCTTAAGGGAGTCAGGACCCGCCCACTTCCGCTTTGGGGGCCAGCAACAGTTGCCAGGGCAACCCTGGGCATTACAGGGGGCTTAAGGGCGCCTGGACCTGCCCACTTCCGCTTTGGGGGCCAGCAACAGTTGCCAGGGCAACCCTGGGCATGGCAGGGGGCTTAAGGGCGCCAGAACCCGCCCACTTCCGCTTTGGGGGCCAGCAACAGTTGCCAGGGCAACATTGGGCATGGCAGGGGGCTTAAGGGAGTCAGGACCCGCCCACTTCCGCTTTGGGGGCCAGCAACAGTTGCCAGGACAACCCTGGGCATGGCAGGGGGCTTAAGGGCGCCTGGACCCGCCCACTTCCGCTTTGGGGGCCAGCAACAGTTGCCAGGGCAACCCTGGGCATAGCAGGGGGCTTAAGGGCGCCAGAACCCGCCCACTTCCGCTTTGGGGGCCAGCAACAGTTGCCAGGGCAACATTGGGCATGGCAGGGGGCTTAAGGGAGTCAGGACCCGCCCACTTCCGCTTTGGGGGCCAGCAACAGTTGCCAGGACAACCCTGGGCATGGCAGGGGGCTTAAGGGCGCCTGGACCCGCCCAATTCCGCTTTGGGGGCCAGCAACAGTTGCCAGGGCAACCCTGGGCATAGCAGGGGGCTTAAGGGCGCCAGAACCCGCCCACTTCCGCTTTGGGGGCCAGCAACAGTTGCCAGGGCAACATTGGGCATGGCAGGGGGCTTAAGGGAGTCAGGACCCGCCCACTTCCGCTTTGGGGGCCAGCAACAGTTGCCAGGGCAACCCTGGGCATTACAGGGGGCTTAAGGGCGCCTGGACCTGCCCACTTCCGCTTTGGGGGCCAGCAACAGTTGCCAGGGCAACCCTGGGCATGGCAGGGGGCTTAAGGGCGCCAGAACCCGCCCACTTCCGCTTTGGGGGCCAGCAACAGTTGCCAGGGCAACATTGGGCATGGCAGGGGGCTTAAGGGAGTCAGGACCCGCCCACTTCCGCTTTGGGGGCCAGCAACAGTTGCCAGGGCAACATTGGGCATGGCAGGGGGCTTAAGGGCGCCAGGACCCGCCCACTTCCGCTTTGGGGGCCAGCAACAGTTGCCAGGGCAACCCTGGGCATGGCAGGGAGCTTAAGGGCGCCTGGACCCGCCCAATTCCGCTTTGGGGGCCAGCAACAGTTGCCAGGGCAACCCTGGGCATGGCAGGGGGATAAAGGGGGCCTGGACCCGCCCACTTCCGTTTTGGGGGCCAGGAACAGTTGCCAGGGCAACCTTGGGCATGGCAGGGGTATTAAGGGGGCCTGGACCCGCCCACTTCCACTTTGGGGGCCAGCAACAGTTGCCAGGGCAACCCTGGGCATGGTAGGGGGCTTAAGGGTGCCTGGACCCGCCCACTTCCGCTTTGGGGGCCAGCAACAGTTGCCAGGGCAACCCTGGGCATGGCAGGGGGATTAAGGGGGCCTGGACCCGCCCACTTCCGCTTTGGGGGCCAGCAACAGTTGCCAGGGCAACCCTGGGCATGGCAGGGGGCTTAAGGGGACCTGGACCCGCCCACTTCCGCTTTGGGGGCCAGCAACAGTTGCCAGGGCAACCCTGGGCATGGCAGGGGGCTTAAGGGGACCTGGACCCGCCCACTTCCGCTTTGGGGGCCAGCAACAGTTGCCAGGGCAAATCTGGGCATGGCAAGGGGCTTAAGGGGGCCAGGACCCGCCCACTTCCGCTTTGGGGGCCAGCAACAGTTGCCAGGGCAACCCTGTGCATGGCAGGGGGCTTAAGGGCGCCAGGACCCGCCCACTTCCGCTTTGGGGGCCAGCAACAGTTGCCAGGTCAACCCTGGGCATGGCAGGGGGCTTAAGGGGGCCTGGACCCACCCACTTCCGCTTTGGGGGCCAGCAACAGTTGCCAGGGCAACCCTGGGCAGGGCAGGGGGATTAAGGGGGCCATGACCCGCCCACTTCCGCTTTGGGGGCCAGCAACATTTGCCAGGGCAACCCTGGGCATGGGAGGGGGCTTAAGGGTTCCTGGACCCCCCCACTTCCACTTTGGGGGCCAGCAACAGTTGCCAGGGCAACCCTGGGCATGGCAGGGGGATTAAGGGGGCCTGGACCCGCCCACTTCCGCTTTGGGGGCCAGCAACAGTTGCCAGGGCAACCCTGGGCATGGCAGGGGGCTTAAGGGGACCTGGACCCGCCCACTTCCGCTTTGGGGGCCAGCAACAGTTACCAGGGCAACCCTGGGCATGGCAGGGGGCTTAAGGGGACCTGGACCCGCCCACTTCCGCTTTGGGGGCCAGCAACATTGGGCATGGCAGGGGGCTTAAGGGCGCCAGGACCCGCCCACTTCCGCTTTGGGGGGCAGCAACAGTTGCCAGGGCAACCCTGGGCATGGCAGGGGGCTCAAGGGCGCCTGGACCCGCCCACTTCCGCTTTGGGTGCCAGCAACAGTTGCCAGGACAACCCTGGGCATGGCAGGGGGCTTAAGGGCGCCTGGACCCGCCCACTTCCGCTTTGGGGGCCAGCAAGAGTTGCCAGTGCAACCCTAGGCATGGCAGGGGGCTTAAGGGCGCCAGGACCCACCCACTTCCGCTTTGGGGGCCAGCAACAGTTGCCAGGGCTACCATGGGCATGGCAGGGGGCTTAAGGGCGCCAGGACCCGCCCAATTCCGCTTTGGGGGCCAGCAACAGTTGCCAGGGCAACCCTGGGCATAGCAGGGAACTTAAGGGCGCCAGAACCCGCCCACTTCCGCTTTGGGGGCCAGGAACAGTTGCCAGGGCAACATTGGGCATGGCAGGGGGCTTAAGGGAGTCAGGACCCGCCCACTTCCGCTTTGGGGGCCAGCAACAGTTGCCAGGGCAACCCTGGGCATTACAGGGGGCTTAAGGGCGCCTGGACCTGCCCACTTCCGCTTTGGGGGCCAGCAACAGTTGCCAGGGCAACCCTGGGCATGGCAGGGGGCTTAAGGGCGCCAGAACCCGCCCACTTCCGCTTTGGGGGCCAGCAACAGTTGCCAGGGCAACATTGGGCATGGCAGGGGGCTTAAGGGAGTCAGGACCCGCCCACTTCCGCTTTGGGGGCCAGCAACAGCTGCCAGGACAACCCTGGGCATGGCAGGGGGCTTAAGGGCGCCTGGACCCGCCCACTTCCGCTTTGGGGGCCAGCAACAGTTGACAGGGAACCCTGGGCATGGCAGGGGGCTTAAGGGTGCCTGGACCCGCCCACTTTCGCTTTGGGGGCAAGCAACAGTTGCCAGGGCAACCCTGGGCATGGCAGGGGGATTAAGGGGGCCTGGACCCGCCCACTTCCGTTTTGGGGGCCAGCAACAGTTGCCAGGGCAACCCTGGGCATGGCAGGGGGCTTAAGGGTGCCTGGACCCGCCCACTTCCGCTTTGGGGGCCAGCAACAGTTGCCAGGGCAACCCTGGGCATGGCAGGGGGATTAAGGGGGCCTGGACCCGCCCACTTCCGCTTTGGGGGCCAGCAACAGTTGCCAGGGCAACCCTGGGCATGGCAGGGGGCTTAAGGGGACCTGGACCCGCCCACTTCCGCTTTGGGGGCCAGCAACAGTTGCCAGGGCAACCCTGGGCATGGCAGGGGGCTTAAGGGGACCTGGACCCGCCCACTTCCGCTTTGGGGGCCAGCAACAGTTGCCAGGGCAACTTTGGGCATGGCAGGGGGCTTAAGGGGGCCAGGACCCGCCCACTTCCGCTTTGGGGGCCAGCAACAGTTGCCAGGGCAACCCTGGGCATGGCAGGGGGCTTAAGGGGGCCTGGACCCGCCCACTTCCGCTTTGGGGGCCAGCAACAGTTGCCAGGACAACCCTGGGCATGGCAGGGGGCTTAAGGGCGCCTGGACCCGCCCACTTCCGCTTTGGGGGCCAGCAACAGTTGCCAGGGCAACCCTGGGCAGGGCAGGGGGATTAAGGGGGCCTGGACCCGCCCACTTCCGCTTTGGGGGCCAGCAACAGTTGCCAGGGCAACCCTGGGCATGGTAGGGGGCTTAAAAGTGCCTGGACCCGCCCACTTCCACTTTGGGGGCCAGCAACAGTTGCCAGGGCAACCCTGGGCATGGCAGGGGGCTTAAGGGGACCTGGACCCGCCCACTTCCGCTTTGGGGGCCAGCAACAGTTGCCAGGGCAACCCTGGGCATGGCAGGGGGCTTAAGGGGACCTGGACCCGCCCACTTCCGCTTTGGGGGCCAGCAACAGTTGCAAACCTGGGCATGGCAAGGGGCTTAAGGGGGCCAGGACCCGCCCACTTCCGCTTTGGGGGCCAGCAACAGTTGCCAGGGCAACTTTGGGCATGGCAGGGGGCTTAAGGGGGCCAGGAACCGCCCACTTCCGCTTTGGGGGCCAGCAACAGTTGCCAGGGCAACCCTGGGCATGGCAGGGGGCTTAAGGGGACCTGGACCCGCCCACTTCCGCTTTGGGGGCCAGCAACAGTTGCCAGGGAAACCCTGGGCATGGCAGGGGGATTAAGGGTGCCTGGACCCGCCCACTTCCGTTTTGGGGGCCAGCAACAGTTGCCAGGGCAACCCTGGGCATGGCAGGGGGATTAAGGGGGCCTGGACCCGCCCACTTCCGCTTTGAGGGCCAGCAACAGTTGCCAGGGCAACCCTGGGCATGGTAGGGGGCTTAAGGGTGCCTGGAATCGCCCACTTCCGCTTTGGGGGCTAGCAACAGTTGCCAGGGCAACCCTGGGCATGGCAGGGGGATTAAGGGGGCCTGGACCCGCCCACTTCCGCTTTGGGGGCCAGCAACATTTGCCAGGGCAACCCTGGGCATGGCAGGGGGATTAAGGGGGCCTGGACCCGCCCACTTCCGTTTTGGGGGCCAGCAACAGTTGCCAGGGCAACCCTGGGCATGGCAGGGGGCTTAAGGGTGCCTGGACCCGCCCACTTCCGCTTTGGGGGCCAGCAACAGTTGCCAGGGCAACCCTGGGCATGGCAGGGGGATTAAGGGGGCCTGGACCCGCCCACTTCCGCTTTGGGGGCCAGCAACAGTTGCCAGGGCAACCCTGGGCATGGCAGGGGGCTTAAGGGGACCTGGACCCGCCCACTTCCGCTTTGGGGGCCAGCAACAGTTGCCAGGGCAACCCTGGGCATGGCAGGGGGCTTAAGGGGACCTGGACCCGCCCACTTCCGCTTTGCTGGCCAGCAACAGTTGCCAGGGCAAACCTGGGCATGGCAAGGGGCTTAAGGGGGCCAGGACCCGCCCACTTCCGCTTTGGGGGCCAGCAACAGTTGCCAGGGCAACTTTGGGCATGGCAGGGGGCTTAAGGGGGCCAGGACCCGCCCACTTCCGCTTTGGGGGCCAGCAACAGTTGCCAGGGCAACCCTGGGCATGGCAGGGGGCTTAAGGGGGCCTGGACCCGCCCACTTCCGCTTTGGGGGCCAGCAACAGTTGCCAGGACCACCCTGGGCATGGCAGGGGGCTTAAGGGCGCCTGGACCCGCCCACTTACGCTTTGGGGGCCAGCAATAGTTGCCAGGGAACCCTGGGCATGGCAGGGGGCTTAAGGGGGCCTGGACCCGCCCACTTCCGCTTTGGGGGCCAGCAACAGTTGCCAGGGCAACATTGGGCATGGCAGGGGGCTTAAGGGCGCCAGGACCCGCCCACTTCCGCTTTGGGGGCCAGCAACAGTTGCCAGGGCAACCCTGGGCATGGCAGGGGGCTTAAGGGGGCCTGGACCCGCCCACTTCCGCTTTGGGGGCCAGCAACAGTTGCCAGGACAACCCTGGGCATGGCAGGGGGCTTAAGGGCGCCTGGACCCGCCCACTTACGCTTTGGGGGCCAGCAATAGTTGCCAGGGAACCCTGGGCATGGCAGGGGGCTTAAGGGGGCCTGGACCCGCCCACTTCCGCTTTGGGGGCCAGCAACAGTTGCCAGGGCAACATTGGGCATGGCAGGGGGCTTAAGGGGGCCTGGACCCGCCCACTTCCGCTTTGGGGGGCAGCAACAGTTGCCAGGGCAACCCTGGGCATGGCAGGGGGCTCAAGGGCGCCTGGACCCGCCCACTTCCGCTTTGGGTGCCAGCAACAGTTGCCAGGACAACCCTGGGCATGGCAGGGGGCTTAAGGGCGCCTGGACCCGCCCACTTCCGCTTTGGGGGCCAGCAAGAGTTGCCAGTGCAACCCTAGGCATGTCAGGGGGCTTAAGGGCGCCAGGACCCACCCACTTCCGCTTTGGGGGCCAGCAACAGTTGCCAGGGCTACCATGGGCATGGCAGGGGGCTTAAGGGCGCCAGGACCCGCCCAATTCCGCTTTGGGGGCCAGCAACAGTTGCCAGGGCAACCCTGGGCATAGCAGGGGGCTTAAGGGCGCCAGAACCCGCCCACTTCCGCTTTGGGGGCCAGAAACAGTTGCCAGGGCAACATTGGGCATGGCAGGGGGCTTAAGGGAGTCAGGACCCGCCCACTTCCGCTTTGGGGGCCAGCAACAGTTGCCAGGGCAACTTTGGGCATGGCAGGGGGCTTAAGGGGGCCAGGACCCGCCCACTTCCGCTTTGGGGGCCAGCAACAGTTGACAGGGCAACCCTGGGCATGGCAGGGGGCTTAATGGCGCCAGGACCCACCCACTTCCGCTTTGGGGGCCAGCAACAGTTGCCAGGGCTACCATGGGCATGGCAGGGGGCTTAAGGGCGCCAGGACCCGCCCACTTCCGCTTTGGGGGCCAGCAACAGTTGCCAGGGCAACCCTGGGCATGGCAGGGGGCTTAAGGGCGCAAGGACCCGCCCACTTCCGCTTTGGGGGCCAGCAACAGTTGCCAGGGCAACCCTGGGCATACCAGGGGGCTTTAAGGCGCCAGGACCCGCCCACTTTCGCTTTGGGGGCCAGCAACAGTTGCCAGGGCAACCCTGGGCATACCAGGGGGCTTAAGGGCGCCAGAACCCGCCCACTTCCGCTTTGGGGGCCAGCAACAGTTGCCAGGGCAACCCTGGGCATTACAGGGGGCTTAAGGGCGCCTGGACCTGCCCACTTCCGCTTTGGGGGCCAGCAACAGTTGCCAGGGCAACCCTGGGCATGGCAGGGGGCTTAAGGGCGCCAGAACCCGCCCACTTCCGCTTAGGGGGCCAGCAACAGTTGCCAGGGCAACATTGGGCATGGCAGGGGGCTTAAGGGAGTCAGGACCCGCCCACTTCCGCTTTGGGGGCCAGCAACAGTTGCCAGGACAACCCTGGGCATGGCAGGGGGCTTAAGGGCGCCTGGACCCGCCCACTTCCGCTTTGGGGGCCAGCAACAGTTGACAGGGAACCCTGGGCATGGCAGGGGGCTTAAGGGTGCCTGGACCCGCCCACTTCCGCTTTGGGGGCCAGCAACAGTTGCCAGGGCATCGCTGGGCATGGCAGGGGGATTAAGGGGGCCTGGACCCGCCCACTTCCGTTTTGGGGGCCAGCAACAGTTGCCAGGGCAACCCTGGGCATGCCAGGGGGCTTAAGGGTGCCTGGACCCGCCCACTTCCGCTTTGGGGGCCAGCAACAGTTGCCAGGGCAACCCTGGGCATGGCAGGGGGATTAAGGGGGCCTGGACCCGCCCACTTCCGCTTTGGGGGCCAGCAACAGTTGCCAGGGCAACCCTGGGCATGGCAGGGGGCTTAAGGGGACCTGGACCCGCCCACTTCCGCTTTGGGGGCCAGCAACAGTTGCCAGGGCAACCCTGGGCATGGCAGGGGGCTTAAGGGGACCTGGACCCGCCCACTTCCGCTTTGGGGGCCAGCAACAGTTGCCAGGGCAAACCTGGGCATGGCAAGGGGCTTAAGGGGGCCAGGACCCGCCCACTTCCGCTTTGGGGGCCAGCAACAGTTGCCAGGGCAACTTTGGGCATGGCAGGGGGCTTAAGGGGGCCAGGACCCGCCCACTTCCGCTTTGGGGGCCAGCAACAGTTGCCAGGACAACCCTGGGCATGGCAGGGGGCTTAAGGGCGCCAGGACCCACCCACTTCCGCTTTGGGGGCCAGCAACAGTTGCCAGGGCTACCATGGGCATGGCAGGGGGCTTAAGGGCGCCAGGACCCGCCCACTTCCGCTTTGGGGGCCAGCAACAGTTGCCAGGGCAACCCTGGGCATGGCAGGGGGCTTAAGGGCGCAAGGACCCGCCCACTTCCGCTTTGGGGGCCAGCAACAGTTGCCAGGGCAACCCTGGGCATACCAGGGGGCTTTAAGGCGCCAGGACCCGCCCACTTTCGCTTTGGGGGCCAGCAACAGTTGCCAGGGCAACCCTGGGCATACCAGGGGGCTTAAGGGCGCCAGAACCCGCCCACTTCCGCTTTGGGGGCCAGCAACAGTTGCCAGGGCAACCCTGGGCATTACAGGGGGCTTAAGGGCGCCTGGACCTGCCCACTTCCGCTTTGGGGGCCAGCAACAGTTGCCAGGGCAACCCTGGGCATGGCAGGGGGCTTAAGGGCGCCAGAACCCGCCCACTTCCGCTTTGGGGGCCAGCAACAGTTGCCAGGGCAACATTGGGCATGACAGGGGGCTTAAGGGAGTCAGGACCCGCCCACTTCCGCTTTGGGGGCCAGCAACAGTTGCCAGGACAACCCTGGGCATGGCAGGGGGCTTAAGGGCGCCTGGACCCGCCCACTTCCGCTTTGGGGGCCAGCAACAGTTGACAGGGAACCCTGGGCATGGCAGGGGGCTTAAGGGTGCCTGGACCCGCCCACTTCCGCTTTGGGGGCCAGCAACAGTTGCCAGGGCAACCCTGGGCATGGCAGGGGGATTAAGGGGGCCTGGACCCGCCCACTTCCGTTTTGGGGGCCAGCAACAGTTGCCAGGGCAACCCTGGGCATGGCAGGGGGCTTAAGGGTGCCTGGACCCGCCCACTTCCGCTTTGGGGGCCAGCAACAGTTGCCAGGGCAACCCTGGGCATGGCAGGGGGATTAAGGGGGCCTGGACCCGCCCACTTCCGCTTTGGGGGCCAGCAACAGTTGCCAGGGCAACCCTGGGCATGGCAGGGGGCTTAAGGGGACCTGGACCCGCCCACTTCCGCTTTGGGGGCCAGCAACAGTTGCCAGGGCAACCCTGGGCAATGCAGGGGGCTTAAGGGGACCTGGACCCGCCCACTTCCGCTTTGGGGGCCAGCAACAGTTGCCAGGGCAACCCTTGGCATTGCAGGGGGCTTAAGGGCGCCTGGACCTGCCCACTTCCGCTTTGGGGGCCAGCAACAGTTGCCAGGGCAACCCTGGGCATGGCAGGGGGCTTAAGGGCGCCAGAACCCGCCCACTTCCGCTTTGGGGGCCAGCAACAGTTGCCAGGGCAACATTGGGCATGGCAGGGGGCTTAAGGGCGCCAGAACCCGCCCACTTCCGCTTTGGGGGCCAGCAACAGTTGCCAGGACAACCCTGGGCATGGCAGGGGGCTTAAGGGCGCCTGGACCCGCCCACTTCCGCATTGGGGGCCAGCAACAGTTGACAGGGAACCCTGGGCATGGCAGGGGGCTTAAGGGTGCCTGGACCCGCCCACTTCCGCTTTGGGGGCCAGCAACAGTTGCCAGGGCAACCCTGGGCATGGCAGGGGGCTTAAGGGGACCTGGACCCGCCCACTTCCGCTTTGGGGGCCAGCAACAGTTGCCAGGGCAAACCTGGTCATGGCAAGGGGCTTAAGGGGGCCAGGACCCGCCCACTTCCGCTTTGGGGGGCAGCAACAGTTGCCAGGGCAACCCTGTGCATGGCAGGGGGCTTAAGGGTGCCAGGACCCGCCCGCTTCCGCTTTGGGGGCCAGCAACAGTTGCCAGGGCAACCCTGGGCATGGCAGGGGGATTAAGGGGGCCTGGACACGCCCACTTCCGCTTTGGGGGCCAGCAACAGTTGCCAGGGCAACCCTGGGCATGGCAGGGGGATTAAGGGTGCCTGGACCCGCCCACTTCCGTTTTGGGGGCCAGCAACAGTTGCCAGGGCAACACTGGGCATGGCAGGGGGATTAAGGGGGCCTGGACCCGCCCACTTCCGCTTTGGGGGGCAGCAACAGTTGCCAGGGCAACCCTGGGCATGGTAGGGGGCTTAAGGGGGCCAGAACCCGCCCACTTCCGCTTTGGGGGCCAGCAACAGTTGCCAGGGCAACCCTGGGCATGGCAGGGGTCTTAAGGGGGCCTGGACCCGCCCACTTCCGCTTTGGGGGCCAGCAACAGTTGCCAGGACAACCCTGGGCATGACAGGGGGCTTAAGGGCGCCTGGACCCGCCCACTTCCGCTTTGGGGGCCAGCAACAGTTGCCAGGGAACCCTGGGCATGGCAGGGGGCTTAAGGGGGCCTGGACCCGCCCACTTCCGCTTTGGGGGCCAGCAACAGTTGCCAGGGCAACATTGGGCATGGCAGGGGGCTTAAGGGCGCCAGGACCCGCCCACTTCCGCTTTGGGGGCCAGCAACAGTTGCCAGGGCAACATTGGGCATGGCAGGGGGCTTAAGGGAGTCAGGACCCGCCCACTTCCGCTTTGGGGGCCAGCAACAGTTGCCAGGGCAACTTTGGGCATGGCAGGGGGCTTAAGGGGGCCAGGACCCGCCCACTTCCGCTTTGGGGGCCAGCAACAGTTGACAGGGCAACCATGGGCATGGCAGGGGGCTTAAGGGCGCCAGGACCCACCCACTTCCGCTTTGGGGGCCAGCAACAGTTGCCAGGGCTACCATGGGCATGGCAGGGGGCTTAAGGGCGCCAGGACCCGCCCACTTCCGCTTTGGGGGCCAGCAACAGTTGCCAGGGCAACCCTGGGCATGGCAGGGGGCTTAAGGGCGCAAGGACCCGCCCACTTCCGCTTTGGGGGCCAGCAACAGTTGCCAGGGCAACCCTGGGCATACCAGGGGGCTTTAAGGCGCCAGGACCCGCCCACTTTCGCTTTGGGGGCCAGCAACAGTTGCCAGGGCAACCCTGGGCATACCAGGGGGCTTAAGGGCGCCAGAACCCGCCCACTTCCGCTTTGGGGGCCAGCAACAGTTGCCAGGGCAACCCTGGGCATACCAGGGGGCTTTAAGGCGCCAGGACCCGCCCACTTTCGCTTTGGGGGCCAGCAACAGTTGCCAGGGCAACCCTGGGCATACCAGGGGGCTTAAGGGCGCCAGAACCCGCCCACTTCCGCTTTGGGGGTCAGCAACAGTTGCCAGGGCAACCCTGGGCATGGTTGGGGCTTAAGGGCGCCAGGTCCCACCCACTTCCGCTTTGGGGGCCAGCAACAGTTGCCAGGGCAACCCTGGGCATGGTAGGGGGCTTAAGGGTGCCTGGACCCGCCCACTTCCGCTTTGGGGGCCAGCAACAGTTGCCAGGGCAACCCTGGGCATGGCAGGGGGATTAAGGGGGCCTGGACCCGCCAACTTCCGCTTTGGGGGCCAGCAACAGTTGCCAGGACAACCCTGGGCATGGCAGGGGGCTTAAGGGCGCCTGGACCCGCCCACTTCCGCTTTGGGGGCCAGCAACAGTTGACAGGGAACCCTGGGCATGGCAGGGGGCTTAAGGGTGCCTGGACCCGCCCACTTCCGCTTTGGGGGCCAGCAACAGTTGCCAGGGCATCGCTGGGCATGGCAGGGGGATTAAGGGGGCCTGGACCCGCCCACTTCCGTTTTGGGGGCCAGCAACAGTTGCCAGGGCAACCCTGGGCATGCCAGGGGGCTTAATGGTGCCTGGACCCGCCCACTTCCGCTTTGGGGGCCAGCAACAGTTGCCAGGGCAACCCTGGGCATGGCAGGGGGATTAAGGGGGCCTGGACCCGCCCACTTCCGCTTTGGGGGCCAGCAACAGTTGCCAGGGCAACCCTGGGCATGGCAGGGGGCTTAAGGGGACCTGGACCCGCCCACTTCCGCTTTGGGGGCCAGCAACAGTTGCCAGGGCAACCCTGGGCATGGCAGGGGGCTTAAGGGCGCCAGAACCCGCCCACTTCCGCTTTGGGGGCCAGCAACAGTTGCCAGGGCAACATTGGGCATGGCAGGGGGCTTAAGGGGGCCTGGACCCGCCCACTTCCGCTTTGGGGGCCAGCAACAGTTGCCAGGACAACCCTGGGCATGACAGGGGGCTTAAGGGCGCCTGGACCCGCCCACTTCCGCTTTGGGGGCCAGCAACAGTTGCCAGGGAACCCTGGGCATGGCAGGGGCTTAAGGGGGCCTGGACCCGCCCACTTCCGCTTTGGGGGCCAGCAACAGTTGCCAGGGCAACATTGGGCATGGCAGGGGGCTTAAGGGCGCCAGGACCCGCCCACTTCCGCTTTGGGGGCCAGCAACAGTTGCCAGGGCAACCCTGGGCATGGCAGGGAGCTTAAGGGCGCCTGGACCCGCCCAATTCCGCTTTGGGGGCCAGCAACAGTTGCCAGGGCAACCCGGGCATGGCAGGGGGATAAAGGGGGCCTGGACCCGCCCACTTCCGTTTTGGGGGCCAGCAACAGTTGCCAGGGCAACATTGGGCATGGCAGGGGGCTTAAGGGAGTCAGGACCCGCCCACTTCCGCTTTGGGGGCCAGCAACAGTTGCCAGGGCAACCCTGGGCATTACAGGGGGCTTAAGGGCGCCTGGACCTGCCCACTTCCGCTTTGGGGGCCAGCAACAGTTGCCAGGGCAACCCTGGGCATGGCAGGGGGCTTAAGGGCGCCAGAACCCGCCCACTTCTGCTTTGGGGGCCAGCAACAGTTGCCAGGGCAACATTGGGCATGGCAGGGGGCTTAAGGGAGTCAGGACCCGCCCACTTCCGCTTTGGGGGCCAGCAACAGTTGCCAGGACAACATTGGGCATGGCAGGGGCTTAAGGGAGTCAGGACCCGCCCAGTTCCGCTTTGGGGGCCAGCAACAGTTGCCAGGACAACCCTGGGCATGGCAGGGGGCTTAAGGGCGCCTGGACCCGCCCAATTCCGCTTTGGGGGCCAGCAACAGTTGCCAGGGCAACCCTGGGCATAGCAGGGGGCTTAAGGGCGCCAGAACCCGCCCACTTCCGCTTTGGGGGCCAGCAACAGTTGCCAGGGCAACATTGGGCATGGCAGGGGGCTTAAGGGAGTCAGGACCCGCCCACTTCCGCTTTGGGGGCCAGCAACAGTTGCCAGGGCAACCCTGGGCATGGCAGGGAGCTTAAGGGCGCCTGGACCCGCCCAATTCCGCTTTGGGGGCCAGCAACAGTTGCCAGGGCAACCCTGGGCATGGCAGGGGGATAAAGGGGGCCTGGACCCGCCCACTTCCGTTTTGGGGGCCAGGAACAGTTGCCAGGGCAACCTTGGGCATGGCAGGGGTATTAAGGGGCCTGGACCCGCCCACTTCCACTTTGGGGGCCAGCAACAGTTGCCAGGGCAACCCTGGGCATGGTAGGGGCTTAAGGGTGCCTGGACCCGCCCACTTCCGCTTTGGGGGCCAGCAACAGTTGCCAGGGCAACCCTGGGCATGGCAGGGGGATTAAGGGGGCCTGGACCCGCCCACTTCCGCTTTGGGGGCCAGCAACAGTTGCCAGGGCAACCCTGGGCATGGCAGGGGGCTTAAGGGGACCTGGACCCGCCCACTTCCGCTTTGGGGGCCAGCAACAGTTGCCAGGGCAACCCTGGGCATGGCAGGGGGCTTAAGGGGACCTGGACCCGCCCACTTCCGCTTTGGGGGCCAGCAACAGTTGCCAGGGCAAATCTGGGCATGGCAAGAAGCTTAAGGGGGCCAGGACCCGCCCACTTCCGCTTTGGGGGCCAGCAACAGTTGCCAGGGCAACCCTGTGCATGGCAGGGGGCTTAAGGGCGCCAGGACCCGCCCACTTCCGCTTTGGGGGCCAGCAACAGTTGCCAGGTCAACCCTGGGCATGGCAGGGGGCTTAAGGGGGCCTGGACCCGCCCACTTCCGCTTTGGGGGCCAGCAACAGTTGCCAGGGCAACCCTGGGCAGGGCAGGGGGATTAAGGGGGCCTGGACCCGCCCACTTCCGCTTTGGGGGCCAGCAACATTTGCCAGGGCAACCCTGGGCATGGTAGGGGGCTTAAGGGTTCCTGGACCCCCCCACTTCCACTTTGGGGGCCAGCAACAGTTGCCAGGGCAACCCTGGGCATGGCAGGGGGATTAAGGGGGCCTGGACCCGCTCACTTCCGCTTTGGGGGCCAGCAACAGTTGCCAGGGCAACCCTGGGCATGGCAGGGGGCTTAAGGGGACCTGGACCCGCCCACTTCCGCTTTGGGGGCCAGCAACAGTTGCCAGGGCTACCCTGGGCATGGCAGGGGGCTTAAGGGGACCTGGACCCGCCCACTTCCGCTTTGGGGGCCAGCAACAGTTGCCAGGGCAACATTGGGCATGGCAGGGGGCTTAAGGGCGCCAGGACCCGCCCACTTCCGCTTTGGGGGGCAGCAACAGTTGCCAGGGCAACCCTGGGCATGGCAGGGGGCTCAAGGGCGCCTGGACCCGCCCACTTCCGCTTTGGGTGCCAGCAACAGTTGCCAGGACAACCCTGGGCATGGCAGGGGGCTTAAGGGCGCCTGGACCCGCCCACTTCCGCTTTGGGGGCCAGCAAGAGTTGCCAGTGCAACCCTAGGCATGGCAGGGGGCTTAAGGGCGCCAGGACCCACCCACTTCCGCTTTGGGGGCCAGCAACAGTTGCCAGGGCTACCATGGGCATGGCAGGGGGCTTAAGGGCGCCAGGACCCGCCCAATTCCGCTTTGGGGGCCAGCAACAGTTGCCAGGGCAACCCTGGGCATAGCAGGGGGCTTAAGGGCGCCAGAACCCGCCCACTTCCGCTTTGGGGGCCAGCAACAGTTGCCAGGGCAACATTGGGCATGGCAGGGGGCTTAAGGGAGTCAGGACCCGCCCACTTCCGCTTTGGGGGCCAGCAACAGTTGCCAGGGCAACCCTGGGCATTACAGGGGGCTTAAGGGCGCCTGGACCTGCCCACTTCCGCTTTGGGGGCCAGCAACAGTTGCCAGGGCAACCCTGGGCATGGCAGGGGGCTTAAGGGCGCCAGAACCCGCCCACTTCCGCTTTGGGGGCCAGCACAGTTGCCAGGGCAACATGGGCATGGCAGGGGGCTTAAGGGAGTCAGGACCCGCCCACTTCCGCTTTGGGGGCCAGCAACAGTTGCCAGGACAACCCTGGGCATGGCAGGGGGCTAAGGGCGCCTGGACCCGCCCACTTCCGCTTTGGGGTCCAGCAACAGTTGACAGGGAACCCTGGGCATGGCAGGGGGCTTAAGGGTGCCTGGACCCGCCCACTTTCGCTTTGGGGGCCAGCAACAGTTGCCAGGGCAACCCTGGGCATGGCAGGGGGATTAAGGGGGCCTGGACCCGCCCACTTCCGTTTTGGGGGCCAGCAACAGTTGCCAGGGCAACCCTGGGCATGGCAGGGGGCTTAAGGGTGCCTGGACCCGCCCACTTCCGCTTTGGGGGCCAGCAACAGTTGCCAGGGCAACCCTGGGCATGGCAGGGGGATTAAGGGGGCCTGGACCCGCCCACTTCCGCTTTGGGGGCCAGCAACAGTTGCCAGGGCAACCCTGGGCATGGCAGGGGGCTTAAGGGGACCTGGACCCGCCCACTTCCGCTTTGGGGGCCAGCAACAGTTGCCAGGGCAACCCTGGGCATGGCAGGGGGCTTAAGGGGACCTGGACCCGCCCACTTCCGCTTTGGGGGCCAGCAACAGTTGCCAGGGCAAACCTGGGCATGGCAAGGGGCTTAAGGGGGCCAGGACCCGCCCACTTCCGCTTTGGGGGCCAGCAACAGTTGCCAGGGCAACTTTGGGCATGGCAGGGGGCTTAAGGGGGCCAGGACCCGCCCACTTCCGCTTTGGGGGCCAGCAACAGTTGCCAGGGCAACCCTGGGCATGGCAGGGGGCTTAAGGGGGCCTGGACCCGCCCACTTCCGCTTTGGGGGCCAGCAACAGTTGCCAGGACAACCCTGGGCATGGCAGGGGCTTAAGGGCGCCTGGACCCGCCCACTTCCGCTTTGGGGGCCAGCAACAGTTGCCAGGGCAACCCTGGGCAGGGCAGGGGGATTAAGGGGGCCTGGACCCGCCCACTTCCGCTTTGGGGGCCAGCAACAGTTGCCAGGGCAACCCTGGGCATGGTAGGGGGCTTAAAAGTGCCTGGACCCGCCCACTTCCACTTTGGGGGCCAGCAACAGTTGCCAGGGCAACCCTGGGCATGGCAGGGGGCTTAAGGGGACCTGGACCCGCCCACTTCCGCTTTGGGGGCCAGCAACAGTTGCCAGGGCAACCCTGGGCATGGCAGGGGGCTTAAGGGGACCTGGACCCGCCCACTTCCGCTTTGGGGGCCAGCAACAGTTGCAAACCTGGGCATGACAAGGGGCTTAATGGGGCCAGGACCCGCCCACTTCCGCTTTGGGGGCCAGCAACAGTTGCCAGGGCAACTTTGGGCATGGCAGGGGGCTTAAGGGGGCCAGGAACCGCCCACTTCCGCTTTGGGGGCCAGCAACAGTTGCCAGGGCAACCCTGGGCATGGCAGGGGGCTTAAGGGGACCTGGACCCGCCCACTTCCGCTTTGGGGGCCAGCAACAGTTGCCAGGGAAACCCTGGGCATGGCAGGGGGATTAAGGGTGCCTGGACCCGCCCACTTCCGTTTTGGGGGCCAGCAACAGTTGCCAGGGCAACCCTGGGCATGGCAGGGGGATTAAGGGGGCCTGGACCCGCCCACTTCCGCTTTGAGGGCCAGCAACAGTTGCCAGGGCAACCCTGGGCATGGTAGGGGGCTTAAGGGTGCCTGGAATCGCCCACTTCCGCTTTGGGGGCCAGCAACAGTTGCCAGGGCAACCCTGGGCATGGCAGGGGGATTAAGGGGGCCTGGACCCGCCCACTTCCGCTTTGGGGGCCAGCAACAGTTGCCAGGGCAACCCTGGGCATGGCAGGGGGATTAAGGGGGCCTGGACCCGCCCACTTCCGCTTTGGGGGCCAGCAACAGTTGCCAGGGCAACCCTGGGCATGGCAGGGGGCTTAAGGGGACCTGGACCCGCCCACTTCCGCTTTGGGGGCCAGCAACAGTTGCCAGGGCAACCCTGGGCATGGCAGGGGGCTTAAGGGGACCTGGACCCGCCCACTTCCGCTTTGGGGGCCAGCAACAGTTGCCAGGGCAAACCTGGGCATGGCAAGGGGCTTAAGGGGGCCAGGACCCGCCCACTTCCGCTTTGGGGGCCAGCAACAGTTGCCAGGGCAATTTTGGGCATGGCAGGGGGCTTAAGGGGGCCAGGACCCGCCCACTTCCGCTTTGGGGGCCAGCAACAGTTGCCAGGGCAACCCTGGGCATGGCAGGGGGCTTAAGGGGGCCTGGACCCGCCCACTTCCGCTTTGGGGGCCAGCAACAGTTGCCAGGACAACCCTGGGCATGGCAGGGGGCTTAAGGGCGCCTGGACCCGCCCACTTCCGCTTTGGGGGCCAGCAATAGTTGCCAGGGAACCCTGGGCATGGCAGGGGGCTTAAGGGGGCCTGGACCCGCCCACTTCCGCTTTGGGGGCCAGCAACAGTTGCCAGGGCTACCATGGGCATGACAGGGGGCTTAAGGGCGCCAGGACCCGCCCAATTCCGCTTTGGGGGCCAGCAACAGTTGCCAGGGCAACCCTGGGCATAGCAGGGGGCTTAAGGGCGCCAGAACCCGCCCACTTCCGCTTTGGGGGCCAGCAACAGTTGCCAGGGCAACATTGGGCATGGCAGGGGGCTTAAGGGAGTCAGGACCCGCCCACTTCCGCTTTGGGGGCCAGCAACAGTTGCCAGGGCAACTTTGGGCATGGCAGGGGGCTTAAGGGCGCCAGGACCCACCCACTTCCGCTTTGGGGGCCAGCAACAGTTGCCAGGGCTACCATGGGCATGGCAGGGGGCTTAAGGGCGCCAGGACCCGCCCACTTCCGCTTTGGGGGCCAGCAACAGTTGCCAGGGCAACCCTGGGCATACCAGGGGGCTTTAAGGCGCCAGGACCCGCCCACTTTCGCTTTGGGGGCCAGCAACAGTTGCCAGGGCAACCCTGGGCATACCAGGGGGCTTAAGGGCGCCAGAACCCGCCCACTTCCGCTTTGGGGGCCAGCAACAGTTGCCAGGGCAACATTGGGCATGGCAGGGGGCTTAAGGGAGTCAGGACCCGCCCACTTCCGCTTTGGGGGCCAGCAACAGTTGCCAGGACAACCCTGGGCATGGCAGGGGGCTTAAGGGCGCCTGGACCCGCCCACTTCCGCTTTGGGGGCCAGCAACAGTTGACAGGGAACCCTGGGCATGGCAGGGGGCTTAAGGGTGCCTGGACCCGCCCACTTCCGCTTTGGGGGCCAGCAACAGTTGCCAGGGCAACCCTGGGCATGGCAGGGGGATTAAGGGGGCCTGGTCCCGCCCACTTCCGTTTTGGGGGCCAGCAACAGTTGCCAGGGCAACCCTGGGCATGCCAGGGGGCTTAAGGGTGCCTGGACCCGCCCACTTCCGCTTTGGGGGCCAGCAACAGTTGCCAGGGCAACCCTGGGCATGGCAGGGGGATTAAGGGGGCCTGGACCCGCCCACTTCCGCTTTGGGGGCCAGCAACAGTTGCCAGGGCAACCCTGGGCATGGCAGGGGGCTTAAGGGGACCTGGACCCGCCCACTTCCGCTTTGGGGGCCAGCAACAGTTGCCAGGGCAACCCTGGGCATGGCAGGGGGCTTAAGGGGACCTGGACCCGCCCACTTCCGCTTTGGGGGCCAGCAACAGTTGCCAGGGCAAACCTGGGCATGGCAAGGGGCTTAAGGGGGCCAGGACCCGCCCACTTCCGCTTTGGGGGCCAGCAACAGTTGCCAGGGCAACTTTGGGCATGGCAGGGGGCTTAAGGGGGCCAGGACCCGCCCACTTCCGCTTTGGGGGCCAGCAATAGTTGCCAGGGCAACCCTGGGCATGGCAGGGGGCTTAAGGGCGCCAGGACCCACCCACTTCCGCTTTGGGGGCCAGCAACAGTTGCCAGGGCAACCCTGGGCATGGCAGGGGGATTAAGGGGGCCTGGACACGCCCACTTCCGCTTTGGGGGCCAGCAACAGTTGCCAGGGCAACCCTGGGCATGGCAGGGGGATTAAGGGTGCCTGGACCCGCCCACTTCCGTTTTGGGGGCCAGCAACAGTTGCCAGGGCAACACTGGGCATGGCAGGGGGATTAAGGGGGCCTGGACCCGCCCACTTCCGCTTTGGGGGGCAGCAACAGTTGCCAGGGCAACCCTGGGCATGGTAGGGGGCTTAAGGGGGCCAGAACCCGCCCACTTCCGCTTTGGGGGCCAGCAACAGTTGCCAGGGCAACCCTGGGCATGGCAGGGGTCTTAAGGGGGCCTGGACCCGCCCACTTCCGCTTTGGGGGGCCAGCAACAGTTGCCAGGACAACCCTGGGCATGACAGGGGGCTTAAGGGCGCCTGGACCCGCCCACTTCCGCTTTGGGGGCCAGCAACAGTTGCCAGGGAACCCTGGGCATGGCAGGGGGCTTAAGGGGGCCTGGACCCGCCCACTTCCGCTTTGGGGGCCAGCAACAGTTGCCAGGACAACCCTGGGCATGACAGGGGGCTTAAGGGCGCCTGGACCCGCCCACTTCCGCTTTGGGGGCCAGCAACAGTTGACAGGGAACCCTGGGCATGGCAGGGGGCTTAAGGGTGCCTGGACCCGCCCACTTCCGCTTTGGGGGCCAGCAACAGTTGCCAGGGCAACCCTGGGCATGGCAGGGGGATTAAGGGGGCCTGGTCCCGCCCACTTCCGTTTTGGGGGCCAGCAACAGTTGCCAGGGCAACCCTGGGCATGCCAGGGGGCTTAAGGGTGCCTGGACCCGCCCACTTCCGCTTTGGGGGCCAGCAACAGTTGCCAGGGCAACCCTGGGCATGGCAGGGGGATTAAGGGGGCCTGGACCCGCCCACTTCCGCTTTGGGGGCCAGCAACAGTTGCCAGGGCAACCCTGGGCATGGCAGGGGGCTTAAGGGGACCTGGACCCGCCCACTTCCGCTTTGGGGGCCAGCAACAGTTGCCAGGGCAACCCTGGGCATGGCAGGGGGCTTAAGGGGACCTGGACCCGCCCACTTCCGCTTTGGGGGCCAGCAACAGTTGCCAGGGCAAACCTGGGCATGGCAAGGGGCTTAAGGGGGCCAGGACCCGCCCACTTCCGCTTTGGGGGCCAGCAACAGTTGCCAGGGCAACTTTGGGCATGGCAGGGGGCTTAAGGGGGCCAGGACCCGCCCACTTCCGCTTTGGGGGCCAGCAACAGTTGCCAGGGCAACCCTGGGCATGGCAGGGGGCTTAAGGGCGCCAGGACCCACCCACTTCCGCTTTGGGGGCCAGCAACAGTTGCCAGGGCAACCCTGGGCATGGCAGGGGGATTAAGGGGGCCTGGACACGCCCACTTCCGCTTTGGGGGCCAGCAACAGTTGCCAGGGCAACCCTGGGCATGGCAGGGGGATTAAGGGTGCCTGGACCCGCCCACTTCCGTTTTGGGGGCCAGCAACAGTTGCCAGGGCAACACTGGGCATGGCAGGGGGATTAAGGGTGCCTGGACCCGCCCACTTCCGTTTTGGGGGCCAGCAACAGTTGCCAGGGCAACACTGGGCATGGCAGGGGGATTAAGGGTGCCAGGACCCGCCCACTTCCGCTTTGGGGGCCAGCAACAGTTGCCAGGGCAACCCTGGGCATGGCAGGGAGCTTAAGGGCGCCTGGACCCGCCCAATTCCGCTTTGGGGGCCAGCAACAGTTGCCAGGGCAACCCTGGGCATGGCAGGGGGATAAAGGGGGCCTGGACCCGCCCACTTCCGTTTTGGGGGCCAGGAACAGTTGCCAGGGCAACCTTGGGCATGGCAGGGGTATTAAGGGGGTCTGGACCCGCCCACTTCCACTTTGGGGGCCAGCAACAGTTGCCAGGGCAACCCTGGGCATGGTAGGGGGCTTAAGGGTGCCTGGACCCGCCCACTTCCGCTTTGGGGGCCAGCAACAGTTGCCAGGGCAACCCTGGGCATGGCAGGGGGATTAAGGGGGCCTGGACCCGCCCACTTCCGCTTTGGGGGCCAGCAACAGTTGCCAGGGCAACCCTGGGCATAGCAGGGGGCTTAAGGGCGCCAGAACCCGCCCACTTCCGCTTTGGGGGCCAGCAACAGTTGCCAGGGCAACATTGGGCATGGCAGGGGGCTTAAGGGAGTCAGGACCCGCCCACTTCCGCTTTGGGGGCCAGCAACAGTTGCCAGGACAACCCTGGGCATGGCAGGGGGCTTAAGGGCGCCTGGACCCGCCCAATTCCGCTTTGGGGGCCAGCAACAGTTGCCAGGGCAACCCTGGGCATAGCAGGGGCTTAAGGGCGCCAGAACCCGCCCACTTCCGCTTTGGGGGCCAGCAACAGTTGCCAGGGCAACATTGGGCATGGCAGGGGGCTTAAGGGAGTCAGGACCCGCCCACTTCAGCTTTGGGGGCCAGCAACAGTTGCCAGGGCAACCATGGGCATTACAGGGGGCTTAAGGGCGCCTGGACCTGCCCACTTCCGCTTTGGGGGCCAGCAACAGTTGCCAGGGCAACCCTGGGCATGGCAGGGGGCTTAAGGGCGCCAGAACCCGCCCACTTCCGCTTTGGGGGCCAGCAACAGTTGCCAGGGCAACATTGGGCATGGCAGGGGGTTTAAGGGAGTCAGGACCCGCCCACTTCCGCTTTGGGGGCCAGCAACAGTTGCCAGGGCAACATTGGGCATGGCAGGGGGCTTAAGGGCGCCAGGACCCGCCCACTCCGCTTTGGGGGCCAGCAACAGTTGCCAGGGCAACCCCTGGGCATGGCAGGGAGCTTAAGGGCGCCTGGACCCGCCCAATTCCGCTTTGGGGGCCAGCAACAGTTGCCAGGGCAACCCTGGGCATGGCAGGGGGATAAAGGGGGCCTGGACCCGCCCACTTCCGTTTTGGGGGCCAGGAACAGTTGCCAGGGCAACCTTGGGCATGGCAGGGGTATTAAGGGGGCCTGGACCCGCCCACTTCCACTTTGGGGGCCAGCAACAGTTGCCAGGGCAACCCTGGGCATGGTAGGGGGCTTAAGGGTGCCTGGACCCGCCCACTTCCGCTTTGGGGGCCAGCAACAGTTGCCAGGGCAACCCTGGGCATGGCAGGGGGATTAAGGGGGCCTGGACCCGCCCACTTCCGCTTTGGGGGCCAGCAACAGTTGCCAGGGCAACCCTGGGCATGGCAGGGGGCTTAAGGGGACCTGGACCCGCCCACTTCCCGCTTTGGGGGCCAGCAACAGTTGCCAGGGCAACCCTGGGCATGGCAGGGGGCTTAAGGGGACCTGGACCCGCCCACTTCCGCTTTGGGGGCCAGCAACAGTTGCCAGGGCAAATCTGGGCATGGCAAGAAGCTTAAGGGGGCCAGGACCCGCCCACTTCCGCTTTGGGGGCCAGCAACAGTTGCCAGGGCAACCCTGTGCATGGCAGGGGGCTTAAGGGCGCCAGGACCCGCCCACTTCCGCTTTGGGGGCCAGCAACAGTTGCCAGGTCAACCCTGGGCATGGCAGGGGGCTTAAGGGGGCCTGGACCCGCCCACTTCCGCTTTGGGGGCCAGCAACAGTTGCCAGGGCAACCCTGGGCAGGGCAGGGGGATTAAGGGGGCCTGGACCCGCCCACTTCCGCTTTGGGGGCCAGCAACATTTGCCAGGGCAACCCTGGGCATGGTAGGGGGCTTAAGGGTTCCTGGACCCCCCCACTTCCACTTTGGGGGCCAGCAACAGTTGCCAGGGCAACCCTGGGCATGGCAGGGGGATTAAGGGGGCCTGGACCCGCCCACTTCCGCTTTGGGGGCCAGCAACAGTTGCCAGGGCAACCCTGGGCATGGCAGGGGGCTTAAGGGGACCTGGACACGCCCACTTCCGCTTTGGGGGCCAGCAACAGTTGCCAGGGCAACCCTGGGCATGGCAGGGGGCTTAAGGGGACCTGGACCCGCCCACTTCCGCTTTGGGGGCCAGCAACAGTTGCCAGGGCAACATTGGGCATGGCAGGGGGCTTAAGGGCGCCAGGACCCGCCCACTTCCGCTTTGGGGGGCAGCAACAGTTGCCAGGGCAACCCTGGGCATGGCAGGGGGCTCAAGGGCGCCTGGACCCGCCCACTTCCGCTTTGGGTGCCAGCAACAGTTGCCAGGACAACCCTGGGCATGGCAGGGGGCTTAAGGGCGCCTGGACCCGCCCACTTCCGCTTTGGGGGCCAGCAAGAGTTGCCAGTGCAACCCTAGGCATGGCAGGGGGCTTAAGGGCGCCAGGACCCACCCACTTCCGCTTTGGGGGCCAGCAACAGTTGCCAGGGCTACCATGGGCATGGCAGGGGGCTTAAGGGCGCCAGGACCCGCCCAATTCCGCTTTGGGGGCCAGCAACAGTTGCCAGGGCAACCCTGGGCATAGCAGGGGGCTTAAGGGCGCCAGAACCCGCCCACTTCCGCTTTGGGGGCCAGCAACAGTTGCCAGGGCAACATTGGGCATGGCAGGGGGCTTAAGGGAGTCAGGACCCGCCCACTTCCGCTTTGGGGGCCAGCAACAGTTGCCAGGGCAACCCTGGGCATTACAGGGGGCTTAAGGGCGCCTGGACCTGCCCACTTCCGCTTTGGGGGCCAGCAACAGTTGCCAGGGCAACCCTGGGCATGGCAGGGGGCTTAAGGGCGCCAGAACCCGCCCACTTCCGCTTTGGGGGCCAGCAACAGTTGCCAGGGCAACATTGGGCATGGCAGGGGGCTTAAGGGAGTCAGGACCCGCCCACTTCCGCTTTGGGGGCCAGCAACAGTTGCCAGGACAACCCTGGGCATGGCAGGGGGCTTAAGGGCGCCTGGACCCGCCCACTTCCGCTTTGGGGGCCAGCAACAGTTGACAGGGAACCCTGGGCATGGCAGGGGGCTTAAGGGTGCCTGGACCCGCCCACTTTCGCTTTGGGGGCCAGCAACAGTTGCCAGGGCAACCCTGGGCATGGCAGGGGGAATAAGGGGGCCTGGACCCGCCCACTTCCGTTTTGGGGGCCAGCAACAGTTGCCAGGGCAACCCTGGGCATGGCAGGGGGCTTAAGGGTGCCTGGACCCGCCCACTTCCGCTTTGGGGGCCAGCAACAGTTGCCAGGGCAACCCTGGGCATGGCAGGGGGATTAAGGGGGCCTGGACCCGCCCACTTCCGCTTTGGGGGCCAGCAACAGTTGCCAGGGCAACCCTGGGCATGGCAGGGGGCTTAAGGGGACCTGGACCCGCCCACTTCCGCTTTGGGGGCCAGCAACAGTTGCCAGGGCAACCCTGGGCATGGCAGGGGGCTTAAGGGGACCTGGACCCGCCCACTTCCGCTTTGGGGGCCAGCAACAGTTGCCAGGGCAAACCTGGGCATGGCAAGGGGCTTAAGGGGGCCAGGACCCGCCCACTTCCGCTTTGGGGGCCAGCAACAGTTGCCAGGGCAACCCTGGGCATGGCAGGGGGCTTAAAAGTGCCTGGACCCGCCCACTTCCACTTTGGGGGCCAGCAACAGTTGCCAGGGCAACCCTGGGCATGGCAGGGGGCTTAAGGGGACCTGGACCCGCCCACTTCCGCTTTGGGGGCCAGCAACAGTTGCCAGGGCAACCCTGGGCATGGCAGGGGGCTTAAGGGGACCTGGACCCGCCCACTTCCGCTTTTGGGGCCAGCAACAGTTGCAAACCTGGGCATGGCAAGGGGCTTAAGGGGGCCAGGACCCGCCCACTTCCGCTTTGGGGGCCAGCAACAGTTGCCAGGGCAACCCTGGGCAGGGCAGGGGGATTAAGGGGGCCTGGACCCGCCCACTTCCGCTTTGGGGGCCAGCAACAGTTGCCAGGGCAACCCTGGGCATGGTAGGGGGCTTAAAAGTGCCTGGACCCGCCCACTTCCACTTTGGGGGCCAGCAACAGTTGCCAGGGCAACTTTGGGCATGGCAGGGGGCTTAAGGGGGCCAGGAACCGCCCACTTCCGCTTTGGGGGCCAGCAACAGTTGCCAGGGCAACCCTGGGCATGGCAGGGGGCTTAAGGGGACCTGGACCCGCCCACTTCCGCTTTGGGGGCCAGCAACAGTTGCCAGGGCAACCCTGTGCATGGCAGGGGGCTTAAGGGCGCCAGGACCCGCCCACTTCCGCTTTGGGGGCCAGCAACAGTTGCCAGGGCAACCCTGGGCATGGCAGGGGGCTTAAGGGGGCCTGGACCCGCCCACTTCCGCTTTGGGGGCCAGCAACAGTTGCCAGGGCAACCCTGGGCATGGTAGGGGGCTTAAAAGTGCCTGGACCCGCCCACTTCCGCTTTGGGGGCCAGCAACAGTTGCCAGGGCAACCCTGGGCAGGGCAGGGGGATTAAGTGGGCCTGGACCCGCCCACTTCCGCTTTGGGGGCCAGCAACAGTTGCCAGGGCAACCCTGGGCATGGTAGGGGGCTTAAAAGTGCCTGGACCCGCCCACTTCCACTTTGGGGGCCAGCAACAGTTGCCAGGGCAACCCTGGGCATGGCAGGGGGCTTAAGGGGACCTGGACCCGCCCACTTCCGCTTTGGGGGCCAGCAACAGTTGCCAGGGCAACCCTGGGCATGGCAGGGGGCTTAAGGGGACCTGGACCCGCCCACTTCCGCTTTGGGGGCCAGCAACAGTTGCAAACCTGGGCATGGCAAGGGGCTTAAGGGGGCCAGGACCCGCCCACTTCCGCTTTGGGGGCCAGCAACAGTTGCCAGGGCAACTTTGGGCATGGCAGGGGGCTTAAGGGGGCCAGGAACCGCCCACTTCCGCTTTGGGGGCCAGCAACAGTTGCCAGGGCAACCCTGGGCATGGCAGGGGGCTTAAGGGGACCTGGACCCGCCCACTTCCGCTTTGGGGGCCAGCAACAGTTGCCAGGGAAACCCTGGGCATGGCAGGGGGATTAAGGGGGCCTGGACCCGCCCACTTCCGTTTTGGGGGCCAGCAACAGTTGCCAGGGCAACCCTGGGCATGGCAGGGGGATTAAGGGGGCCTGGACCCGCCCACTTCCGCTTTGGGGGCCAGCAACAGTTGCAAGGGCAACCCTGGGCATGGCAGGGGGCTTAAGGGGGCCTGGACCCACCCACTTCCGCTTTGGGGGCCAGCAACAGTTGCCAGGACAACCCTGGGCATGGCAGGGGGCTTAAGGGCGCCTGGACCCGCCCACTTCCGCTTTGGGGGCCAGCAACAGTTGCCAGGGAACCCTGGGCATGGCAGGGGGCTTAAGGGGGCCTGGACCCGCCCACTTCCGCTTTGGGGGCCAGCAACAGTTGCCAGGGCAACATTGGGCATGGCAGGGGGCTTAAGGGCGCCAGGACCCGCCCACTTCCGCTTTGGGGGCCAGCAACAGTTGCCAGAGCAACCCTGGGCATGGTAGGGGGCTTAAGGGTGCCTGGACCCGCCCACTTCCGCTTTGGGGGCCAGCAACAGTTGCCAGGGCAACCCTGGGCATGGCAGGGGGATTAAGGGGGCCTGGACCCGCCCACTTCCGCTTTGGGGGCCAGCAACAGTTGCCAGGGCAACCCTGGGCATGGCAGGGGGCTTAAGGGGACCTGGACCCGCCCACTTCCGCTTTGGGGGCCAGCAACAGTTGCCAGGGCAACCCTGGGCATGGCAAGGGGCTTAAGGGGGCCAGAACCCGCCCACTTCCGCTTTGGGGGCCAGCAACAGTTGCCAGGGCAACCCTGTGCATGGCAGGGGGCTTAAGGGCGCCAGGACCCGCCCACTTCCGCTTTGGGTGCCAGCAACAGTTGCCAGGACAACCCTGGGCATGGCAGGGGGCTTAAGGGCGCCTGGACCCGCCCACTTCCGCTTTGGGGGCCAGCAAGAGTTGCCAGTGCAACCCTAGGCATGGCAGGGGGCTTAAGGGTGCCTGGACCCGCCCACTTCCGCTTTGGGGGCCAGCAACAGTTGCCAGGGCAACCCTGGGCATGGCAGGGGGCTTAAGGGGACCTGGACCCGCCCACTTCCGCTTTGGGGGCCAGCAACAGTTGCCAGGGCAACCCTGGGCATGGCAGGGGGCTTAAGGGGACCTGGACCCGCCCACTTCCGCTTTGGGGGCCAGCAACAGTTGCCAGGGCAAATCTGGGCATGGCAAGAAGCTTAAGGGGGCCAGGACCCGCCCACTTCCGCTTTGGGGGCCAGCAACAGTTGCCAGGGCAACCCTGTGCATGGCAGGGGGCTTAAGGGCGCCAGGACCCGCCCACTTCCGCTTTGGGGGCCAGCAACAGTTGCCAGGTCAACCCTGGGCATGGCAGGGGGCTTAAGGGGGCCTGGACCCGCCCACTTCCGCTTTGGGGGCCAGCAACAGTTGCCAGGGCAACCCTGGGCAGGGCAGGGGGATTAAGGGGGCCTGGACCCGCCCACTTCCGCTTTGGGGGCCAGCAACATTTGCCAGGGCAACCCTGGGCATGGTAGGGGGCTTAAGGGTTCCTGGACCCCCCCACTTCCACTTTGGGGGCCAGCAACAGTTGCCAGGGCAACCCTGGGCATGGCAGGGGGATTAAGGGGGCCTGGACCCGCCCACTTCCGCTTTGGGGGCCAGCAACAGTTGCCAGGGCAACCCTGGGCATGGCAGGGGGCTTAAGGGGACCTGGACACGCCCACTTCCGCTTTGGGGGCCAGCAACAGTTGCCAGGGCAACCCTGGGCATGGCAGGGGGCTTAAGGGGACCTGGACCCGCCCACTTCCGCTTTGGGGGCCAGCAACAGTTGCCAGGGCAACATTGGGCATGGCAGGGGGCTTAAGGGCGCCAGGACCCGCCCACTTCCGCTTTGGGGGGCAGCAACAGTTGCCAGGGCAACCCTGGGCATGGCAGGGGGCTCAAGGGCGCCTGGACCCGCCCACTTCCGCTTTGGGTGCCAGCAACAGTTGCCAGGACAACCCTGGGCATGGCAGGGGGCTTAAGGGCGCCTGGACCCGCCCACTTCCGCTTTGGGGGCCAGCAAGAGTTGCCAGTGCAACCCTAGGCATGGCAGGGGGCTTAAGGGCGCCAGGACCCACCCACTTCCGCTTTGGGGGCCAGCAACAGTTGCCAGGGCTACCATGGGCATGGCAGGGGGCTTAAGGGCGCCAGGACCCGCCCAATTCCGCTTTGGGGGCCAGCAACAGTTGCCAGGGCAACCCTGGGCATAGCAGGGGGCTTAAGGGCGCCAGAACCCGCCCACTTCCGCTTTGGGGGCCAGCAACAGTTGCCAGGGCAACATTGGGCATGGCAGGGGGCTTAAGGGAGTCAGGACCCGCCCACTTCCGCTTTGGGGGCCAGCAACAGTTGCCAGGGCAACCCTGGGCATTACAGGGGGCTTAAGGGCGCCTGGACCTGCCCACTTCCGCTTTGGGGGCCAGCAACAGTTGCCAGGGCAACCCTGGGCATGGCAGGGGGCTTAAGGGCGCCAGAACCCGCCCACTTCCGCTTTGGGGGCCAGCAACAGTTGCCAGGGCAACATTGGGCATGGCAGGGGGCTTAAGGGAGTCAGGACCCGCCCACTTCCGCTTTGGGGGCCAGCAACAGTTGCCAGGACAACCCTGGGCATGGCAGGGGGCTTAAGGGCGCCTGGACCCGCCCACTTCCGCTTTGGGGGCCAGCAACAGTTGACAGGGAACCCTGGGCATGGCAGGGGGCTTAAGGGTGCCTGGACCCGCCCACTTTCGCTTTGGGGGCCAGCAACAGTTGCCAGGGCAACCCTGGGCATGGCAGGGGGAATAAGGGGGCCTGGACCCGCCCACTTCCGTTTTGGGGGCCAGCAACAGTTGCCAGGGCAACCCTGGGCATGGCAGGGGGCTTAAGGGTGCCTGGACCCGCCCACTTCCGCTTTGGGGGCCAGCAACAGTTGCCAGGGCAACCCTGGGCATGGCAGGGGGATTAAGGGGGCCTGGACCCGCCCACTTCCGCTTTGGGGGCCAGCAACAGTTGCCAGGGCAACCCTGGGCATGGCAGGGGGCTTAAGGGGACCTGGACCCGCCCACTTCCGCTTTGGGGGCCAGCAACAGTTGCCAGGGCAACCCTGGGCATGGCAGGGGGCTTAAGGGGACCTGGACCCGCCCACTTCCGCTTTGGGGGCCAGCAACAGTTGCCAGGGCAAACCTGGGCATGGCAAGGGGCTTAAGGGGGCCAGGACCCGCCCACTTCCGCTTTGGGGGCCAGCAACAGTTGCCAGGGCAACCCTGGGCATGGCAGGGGGCTTAAAAGTGCCTGGACCCGCCCACTTCCACTTTGGGGGCCAGCAACAGTTGCCAGGGCAACCCTGGGCATGGCAGGGGGCTTAAGGGGACCTGGACCCGCCCACTTCCGCTTTGGGGGCCAGCAACAGTTGCCAGGGCAACCCTGGGCATGGCAGGGGGCTTAAGGGGACCTGGACCCGCCCACTTCCGCTTTTGGGGCCAGCAACAGTTGCAAACCTGGGCATGGCAAGGGGCTTAAGGGGGCCAGGACCCGCCCACTTCCGCTTTGGGGGCCAGCAACAGTTGCCAGGGCAACCCTGGGCAGGGCAGGGGGATTAAGGGGGCCTGGACCCGCCCACTTCCGCTTTGGGGGCCAGCAACAGTTGCCAGGGCAACCCTGGGCATGGTAGGGGGCTTAAAAGTGCCTGGACCCGCCCACTTCCACTTTGGGGGCCAGCAACAGTTGCCAGGGCAACTTTGGGCATGGCAGGGGGCTTAAGGGGGCCAGGAACCGCCCACTTCCGCTTTGGGGGCCAGCAACAGTTGCCAGGGCAACCCTGGGCATGGCAGGGGGCTTAAGGGGACCTGGACCCGCCCACTTCCGCTTTGGGGGCCAGCAACAGTTGCCAGGGCAACCCTGTGCATGGCAGGGGGCTTAAGGGCGCCAGGACCCGCCCACTTCCGCTTTGGGGGCCAGCAACAGTTGCCAGGGCAACCCTGGGCATGGCAGGGGGCTTAAGGGGGCCTGGACCCGCCCACTTCCGCTTTGGGGGCCAGCAACAGTTGCCAGGGCAACCCTGGGCATGGTAGGGGGCTTAAAAGTGCCTGGACCCGCCCACTTCCGCTTTGGGGGCCAGCAACAGTTGCCAGGGCAACCCTGGGCAGGGCAGGGGGATTAAGTGGGCCTGGACCCGCCCACTTCCGCTTTGGGGGCCAGCAACAGTTGCCAGGGCAACCCTGGGCATGGTAGGGGGCTTAAAAGTGCCTGGACCCGCCCACTTCCACTTTGGGGGCCAGCAACAGTTGCCAGGGCAACCCTGGGCATGGCAGGGGGCTTAAGGGGACCTGGACCCGCCCACTTCCGCTTTGGGGGCCAGCAACAGTTGCCAGGGCAACCCTGGGCATGGCAGGGGGCTTAAGGGGACCTGGACCCGCCCACTTCCGCTTTGGGGGCCAGCAACAGTTGCAAACCTGGGCATGGCAAGGGGCTTAAGGGGGCCAGGACCCGCCCACTTCCGCTTTGGGGGCCAGCAACAGTTGCCAGGGCAACTTTGGGCATGGCAGGGGGCTTAAGGGGGCCAGGAACCGCCCACTTCCGCTTTGGGGGCCAGCAACAGTTGCCAGGGCAACCCTGGGCATGGCAGGGGGCTTAAGGGGACCTGGACCCGCCCACTTCCGCTTTGGGGGCCAGCAACAGTTGCCAGGGAAACCCTGGGCATGGCAGGGGGATTAAGGGGGCCTGGACCCGCCCACTTCCGTTTTGGGGGCCAGCAACAGTTGCCAGGGCAACCCTGGGCATGGCAGGGGGATTAAGGGGGCCTGGACCCGCCCACTTCCGCTTTGGGGGCCAGCAACAGTTGCAAGGGCAACCCTGGGCATGGCAGGGGGCTTAAGGGGGCCTGGACCCACCCACTTCCGCTTTGGGGGCCAGCAACAGTTGCCAGGACAACCCTGGGCATGGCAGGGGGCTTAAGGGCGCCTGGACCCGCCCACTTCCGCTTTGGGGGCCAGCAACAGTTGCCAGGGAACCCTGGGCATGGCAGGGGGCTTAAGGGGGCCTGGACCCGCCCACTTCCGCTTTGGGGGCCAGCAACAGTTGCCAGGGCAACATTGGGCATGGCAGGGGGCTTAAGGGCGCCAGGACCCGCCCACTTCCGCTTTGGGGGCCAGCAACAGTTGCCAGAGCAACCCTGGGCATGGTAGGGGGCTTAAGGGTGCCTGGACCCGCCCACTTCCGCTTTGGGGGCCAGCAACAGTTGCCAGGGCAACCCTGGGCATGGCAGGGGGATTAAGGGGGCCTGGACCCGCCCACTTCCGCTTTGGGGGCCAGCAACAGTTGCCAGGGCAACCCTGGGCATGGCAGGGGGCTTAAGGGGACCTGGACCCGCCCACTTCCGCTTTGGGGGCCAGCAACAGTTGCCAGGGCAACCCTGGGCATGGCAAGGGGCTTAAGGGGGCCAGAACCCGCCCACTTCCGCTTTGGGGGCCAGCAACAGTTGCCAGGGCAACCCTGTGCATGGCAGGGGGCTTAAGGGCGCCAGGACCCGCCCACTTCCGCTTTGGGTGCCAGCAACAGTTGCCAGGACAACCCTGGGCATGGCAGGGGGCTTAAGGGCGCCTGGACCCGCCCACTTCCGCTTTGGGGGCCAGCAAGAGTTGCCAGTGCAACCCTAGGCATGGCAGGGGGCTTAAGGGTGCCTGGACCCGCCCACTTCCGCTTTGGGGGCCAGCAACAGTTGCCAGGGCAACTTTGGGCATGGCAGGGGGCTTAAGGGGGCCAGGACCCGCCCACTTCCGCTTTGGGGGCCAGCAACAGTTGCCAGGGCAACCCTGGGCATGGCAGGGGGCTTAAGGGGACCTGGACCCGCCCACTTCCGCTTTGGGGGCCAGCAACAGTTGCCAGGGCAACCCTGGGCATGGCAGGGGGATTAAGGGTGCCTGGACCCGCCCACTTCCGTTTTGGGGGCCAGCAACAGTTGCCAGGGCAACCCTGGGCATGGCAGGGGGATTAAGGGGGCCTGGACCCGCCAACTTCCGCTTTGGGGGCCAGCAACAGTTGCCAGGGCAACCCTGGGCATGGCATGGGGATTAAGGGGGCCTGGACCCGCCCACTTCCGCTTTGGGGGCCAGCAACAGTTGCCAGGGCAACCCTGGGCATGGCAGGGGGATTAAGGGTGCCTGGACCCGCCCACTTCCGTTTTGGGGGCCAGCAACAGTTGCCAGGGCAACCCTGGGCATGGCAGGGGGATTAAGGGGGCCTGGACCCGCCCACTTCCGCTTTGGGGGGCAGCAACAGTTGCCAGGGCAACCCTGGGCATGGTAGGGGGCTTAAGGGGGCCAGGACCCGCCCACTTCCGCTTTGGGGGCCAGCAACAGTTGCCAGGGCAACCCTGGGCATGGCAAGGGGCTTAAGGGGGCCTGGACCCGCCCTCTTCCGCTTTGGGGGCCAGCAACAGTTGCCAGGGCAACCCTGGGCATGGTAGGGGGCTTAAGGGTGCCTGGACCCGCCCACTTCCGCTTTGGGGGCCAGCAACAGTTGCCAGGGCAACTTTGGGCATGGCAGGGGGCTTAAGGGGGCCAGGACCCGCCCACTTCCGCTTTGGGGGCCAGCAACAGTTGCCAGGGCAACCCTGGGCATGGCAGGGGGCTTAAGGGGACCTGGACCCGCCCACTTCCGCTTTGGGGGCCAGCAACAGTTGCCAGGGCAACCCTGGGCATGGCAGGGGGATTAAGGGTGCCTGGACCCGCCCACTTCCGTTTTGGGGGCCAGCAACAGTTTCCAGGGCAACCCTGGGCATGGCAGGGGGCTTAAGGGGACCTGGACCCGCCCACTTCCGCTTTGGGGGCCAGCAACAGTTGCCAGGGCAACCCTGGGCATGGCAGGGGGATTAAGGGTGCCTGGACCCGCCCACTTCCGTTTTGGGGGCCAGCAACAGTTGCCAGGGCAACCCTGGGCATGGCAGGGGGCTTAAGGGTGCCTGGACCCGCCAACTTCCGCTTTGGGGGCCAGCAACAGTTGCCAGGGCAACCCTGGGCATGGCATGGGGATTAAGGGGGCCTGGACCCGCCCACTTCCGCTTTGGGGGCCAGCAACAGTTGCCAGGGCAACCCTGGGCATGGCAGGGGGATTAAGGGTGCCTGGACCCGCCCACTTCCGTTTTGGGGGCCAGCAACAGTTGCCAGGGCAACCCTGGGCATGGCAGGGGGATTAAGGGGGCCTGGACCCGCCCACTTCCGCTTTGGGGGGCAGCAACAGTTGCCAGGGCAACCCTGGGCATGGTAGGGGGCTTAAGGGGGCCAGGACCCGCCCACTTCCGCTTTGGGGGCCAGCAACAGTTGCCAGGGCAACCCTGGGCATGGCAAGGGGCTTAAGGGGGCCTGGACCCGCCCTCTTCCGCTTTGGGGGCCAGCAACAGTTGCCAGGACAACCCTGGGCATGGTAGGGAGCTTAAGGGCGCCTGGACCCGCCCACTTCCGCTTTGGGGGCCAGCAACAGTTGCCAGGGCAACCCTGGGCATGGCAGGGGGATTAAGGGGGCCTGGACCCGCCCACTTCCTTTTTGGGGGCCAGCAACAGTTGCCAGGGCAACCCTGGGCATGGTAGGGGGCTTAAGGGTGCCTGGACCCGCCCACTTCCGCTTTGGGGGCCAGCAACAGTTGCCAGGGCAACCCTGGGCATGGCAGGGGGATTAAGGGGGCCTGGACCCGCCCACTTCCGCTTTGGGGGCCAGCAACAGTTGCCAGGGCAACCCTGGGCATGGCAGGGGGCTTAAGGGGACCTGGACCCGCCCACTTCCGCTTTGGGGGCCAGCAACAGTTGCCAGGGCAACCCTGTGCATGGCAGGGGGCTTAAGGGCGCCAGGACCCGCCCACTTCCGCTTTGGGGGCCAGCAACAGTTGCCAGGGCAACCCTGGGCATGGCAGGGGCTTAAGGGGGCCTGGACCCGCCCACTTCCGCTTTGGGGGCCAGCAACAGTTGCCAGGGCAACCCTGGGCATGGTAGGGGGCTTAAAAGTGCCTGGACCCGCCCACTTCCACTTTGGGGGCCAGCAACAGTTGCCAGGGCAACCCTGGGCATGGCAGGGGGCTTAAGGGGACCTGGACCCGCCCACTTCCGCTTTGGGGGCCAGCAACAGTTGCCAGGGCAACCCTGGGCATGGCAGGGGGCTTAAGGGGACCTGGACCCGCCCACTTCCGCTTTGGGGGCCAGCAACAGTTGCAAACCTGGGCATGGCAAGGGGCTTAAGGGGGCCAGGACCCGCCCACTTCCGCTTTGGGGGCCAGCAACAGTTGCCAGGGCAACTTTGGGCATGGCAGGGGGCTTAAGGGGGCCAGGAACCGCCCACTTCCGCTTTGGGGGCCAGCAACAGTTGCCAGGGCAACCCTGGGCATGGCAGGGGGCTTAAGGGGACCTGGACCCGCCCACTTCCGCTTTGGGGGCCAGCAACAGTTGCCAGGGAAACCCTGGGCATGGCAGGGGGATTAAGGGGGCCTGGACCCGCCCACTTCCGTTTTGGGGGCCAGCAACAGTTGCCAGGGCAACCCTGGGCATGGCAGGGGGATTAAGGGGGCCTGGACCCGCCCACTTCCGCTTTGGGGGCCAGCAACAGTTGCAAGGGCAACCCTGGGCATGGCAGGGGGCTTAAGGGGGCCTGGACCCACCCACTTCCGCTTTGGGGGCCAGCAACAGTTGCCAGGACAACCCTGGGCATGGCAGGGGGCTTAAGGGCGCCTGGACCCGCCCACTTCCGCTTTGGGGGCCAGCAACAGTTGCCAGGGAACCCTGGGCATGGCAGGGGGCTTAAGGGGGCCTGGACCCGCCCACTTCCGCTTTGGGGGCCAGCAACAGTTGCCAGGGCAACATTGGGCATGGCAGGGGGCTTAAGGGGGCCAGGACCCGCCCACTTCCGCTTTGGGGGCCAGCAACAGTTGCCAGAGCAACCACGGGCATGGTAGGGGGCTTAAGGGTGCCTGGACCCGCCCACTTCCGATTTGGGGGCCAGCAACAGTTGCCAGGGCAACCCTGGGCATGGCAGGGGGATTAAGGGGGCCTGGACCCGCCCACTTCCGTTTTGGGGGCCAGCAACAGTTGCCAGGGCAACCCTGGGCATTGTAGGGGGCTTAAGGGTGCCTGGACCCGCCCACTTCCGCTTTGGGGGCCAGCAACAGTTGCCAGGGCAACCCTGGGCATGGCAGGGGGATTAAGGGGGCCTGGACCCGCCCACTTCCGCTTTGGGGGCCAGCAACAGTTGCCAGGGCAACCCTGGGCATGGCAGGGGGATTAAGGGTGCCTGGACCCGCCCACTTCCGTTTTGGGGGCCAGCAACAGTTGCCAGGGCAACCCTGGGCATGGCAGGGGGCTTAAGGGTGCCTGGACCCGCCAACTTCCGCTTTGGGGGCCAGCAACAGTTGCCAGGGCAACCCTGGGCATGGCATGGGGATTAAGGGGGCCTGGACCCGCCCACTTCCGCTTTGGGGGCCAGCAACAGTTGCCAGGGCAACCCTGGGCATGGCAGGGGGATTAAGGGTGCCTGGACCCGCCCACTTCCGTTTTGGGGGCCAGCAACAGTTGCCAGGGCAACCCTGGGCATGGCAGGGGGATTAAGGGGGCCTGGACCCGCCCACTTCCGCTTTGGGGGGCAGCAACAGTTGCCAGGGCAACCCTGGGCATGGTAGGGGGCTTAAGGGGGCCAGGACCCGCCCACTTCCGCTTTGGGGGCCAGCAACAGTTGCCAGGGCAACCCTGGGCATGGCAAGGGGCTTAAGGGGGCCTGGACCCGCCCTCTTCCGCTTTGGGGGCCAGCAACAGTTGCCAGGACAACCCTGGGCATGGTAGGGAGCTTAAGGGCGCCTGGACCCGCCCACTTCCGCTTTGGGGGCCAGCAACAGTTGCCAGGGCAACCCTGGGCATGGCAGGGGGATTAAGGGGGCCTGGACCCGCCCACTTCCTTTTTGGGGGCCAGCAACAGTTGCCAGGGCAACCCTGGGCATGGTAGGGGGCTTAAGGGTGCCTGGACCCGCCCACTTCCGCTTTGGGGGCCAGCAACAGTTGCCAGGGCAACCCTGGGCATGGCAGGGGGATTAAGGGGGCCTGGACCCGCCCACTTCCGCTTTGGGGGCCAGCAACAGTTGCCAGGGCAACCCTGGGCATGGCAGGGGGCTTAAGGGGACCTGGACCCGCCCACTTCCGCTTTGGGGGCCAGCAACAGTTGCCAGGGCAACCCTGTGCATGGCAGGGGGCTTAAGGGCGCCAGGACCCGCCCACTTCCGCTTTGGGGGCCAGCAACAGTTGCCAGGGCAACCCTGGGCATGGCAGGGGGCTTAAGGGGGCCTGGACCCGCCCACTTCCGCTTTGGGGGCCAGCAACAGTTGCCAGGGCAACCCTGGGCATGGTAGGGGGCTTAAAAGTGCCTGGACCCGCCCACTTCCGCTTTGGGGGCCAGCAACAGTTGCCAGGGCAACCCTGGGCAGGGCAGGGGGATTAAGTGGGCCTGGACCCGCCCACTTCCGCTTTGGGGGCCAGCAACAGTTGCCAGGGCAACCCTGGGCATGGTAGGGGGCTTAAAAGTGCCTGGACCCGCCCACTTCCACTTTGGGGGCCAGCAACAGTTGCCAGGGCAACCCTGGGCATGGCAGGGGGCTTAAGGGGACCTGGACCCGCCCACTTCCGCTTTGGGGGCCAGCAACAGTTGCCAGGGCAACCCTGGGCATGGCAGGGGGCTTAAGGGGACCTGGACCCGCCCACTTCCGCTTTGGGGGCCAGCAACAGTTGCAAACCTGGGCATGGCAAGGGGCTTAAGGGGGCCAGGACCCACCCACTTCCGCTTTGGGGGCCAGCAACAGTTGCCAGGGCAACTTTGGGCATGGCAGGGGGCTTAAGGGGGCCAGGAACCGCCCACTTCCGCTTTGGGGGCCAGCAACAGTTGCCAGGGCAACCCTGGGCATGGCAGGGGGCTTAAGGGGACCTGGACCCGCCCACTTCCGCTTTGGGGGCCAGCAACAGTTGCCAGGGAAACCCTGGGCATGGCAGGGGGATTAAGGGGGCCTGGACCCGCCCACTTCCGTTTTGGGGGCCAGCAACAGTTGCCAGGGCAACCCTGGGCATGGCAGGGGGATTAAGGGGGCCTGGACCCGCCCACTTCCGCTTTGGGGGCCAGCAACAGTTGCAAGGGCAACCCTGGGCATGGCAGGGGGCTTAAGGGGGCCTGGACCCACCCACTTCCGCTTTGGGGGCCAGCAACAGTTGCCAGGACAACCCTGGGCATGGCAGGGGGCTTAAGGGCGCCTGGACCCGCCCACTTCCGCTTTGGGGGCCAGCAACAGTTGCCAGGGAACCCTGGGCATGGCAGGGGGCTTAAGGGGGCCTGGACCCGCCCACTTCCGCTTTGGGGGCCAGCAACAGTTGCCAGGGCAACATTGGGCATGGCAGGGGGCTTAAGGGGGCCAGGACCCGCCCACTTCCGCTTTGGGGGCCAGCAACAGTTGCCAGAGCAACCACGGGCATGGTAGGGGGCTTAAGGGTGCCTGGACCCGCCCACTTCCGATTTGGGGGCCAGCAACAGTTGCCAGGGCAACCCTGGGCATGGCAGGGGGATTAAGGGGGCCTGGACCCGCCCACTTCCGTTTTGGGGGCCAGCAACAGTTGCCAGGGCAACCCTGGGCATTGTAGGGGGCTTAAGGGTGCCTGGACCCGCCCACTTCCGCTTTGGGGGCCAGCAACAGTTGCCAGGGCAACCCTGGGCATGGCAGGGGGATTAAGGGGGCCTGGACCCGCCCACTTCCGCTTTGGGGGCCAGCAACAGTTGCCAGGGCAACCCTGGGCATGGTAGGGGGCTTAAGGGTGCCTGGACCCGCCCACTTCCGCTTTGGGGGCCAGCAACAGTTGCCAGGGCAACCCTGGGCATGGCAGGGGGATTAAGGGGGCCTGGACCCGCCCACTTCCGCTTTGGGGGCCAGCAACAGTTGCCAGGGCAACCCTGGGCATGGCAGGGGGCTTAAGGGGACCTGGACCCGCCCACTTCCGCTTTGGGGGCCAGCAACAGTTGCCAGGGCAACCCTGGGCATGGCAGGGGGCTTAAGGGGACCTGGACCCGCCCACTTCCGCTTTGGGGGCCAGCAACAGTTGCCAGGGCAAACCTGGGCATGGCAAGGGGCTTAAGGGGGCCAGGACCCGCCCACTTCTGCTTTGGGGGCCAGCAACAGTTGCCAGGGCAACCCTGTGCATGGCAGGGGGCTTAAGGGCGCCAGGACCCGCCCACTTCCGCTTTGGGGGCCAGCAACAGTTGCCAGGGCAACCCTGGGCATGGCAGGGGGCTTAAGGGGGCCTGGACCCGCCCACTTCCGCTTTGGGGGCCAGCAACAGTTGCCAGGGCAACCCTGGGCATGGTAGGGGGCTTAAGAGTGCCTGGACCCGCCCACTTCCGCTTTGGGGGCCAGCAACAGTTGCCAGGGCAACCCTGGGCAGGGCAGGGGGATTAAGGGGGCCTGGACCCGCCCACTTCCGCTTTGGGGGCCAGCAACAGTTGTCAGGGCAACCCTGGGCATGGCAGGGGGCTTAAGGGGACCTGGACCCGCCCACTTCCGCTTTGGGGGCCAGCAACAGTTGCCAGGGCAACCCTGGGCATGGCAGGGGGCTTAAGGGGACCTGGACCCGCCCACTTCCGCTTTGGGGGCCAGCAACAGTTGCCAGGGCAAACCTGGGCATGGCAAGGGGCTTAAGGGGGCCAGGACCCGCCCACTTCCGCTTTGGGGGCCAGCAACAGTTGCCAGGGCAACCCTGTGCATGGCAGGGGGCTTAAGGGCGCCAGGACCCGCCCACTTCCGCTTTGGGGGCCAGCAACAGTTGCCAGGGCAACCCTGGGCATGGCAGGGGGTTTAAGGGGGCCTGGACCCGCCCACTTCCGCTTTGGGGGCCAGCAACAGTTGCCAGGGCAACCCTGGGCATGGTAGGGGGCTTAAGAGTGCCTGGACCCGCCCACTTCCGCTTTGGGGGCCAGCAACAGTTGCCAGGGCAACCCTGGGCAGGGCAGGGGGATTAAGGGGGCCTGGACCCGCCCACTTCCGCTTTGGGGGCCAGCAACAGTTGACAGGGCAACCCTGGGCATGGTAGGGGGCTTAAGGGTGCCTGGACCCGCCCACTTCCGCTTTGGGGGCCAGCAACAGTTCCCAGGGCAACTTTGGGCATGGCAGGGGGCTTAAGGGGGCCAGGACCCGCCCACTTCCGCTTTGGGGGCCAGCAACAGTTGCCAGGGCAACCCTGGGCATGGCAGGGGGCTTAAGGGGACCTGGACCCGCCCACTTCCGCTTTGGGGGCCAGCAACAGTTGCCAGGGCAACCCTGGGCATGGTAGGGGGCTTAAGGGTGCCTGGACCCGCCCACTTCCGCTTTGGGGGCCAGCAACAGTTGCCAGGGCAACCATGGGCATGGCAGGGGGATTAAGGGGGCCTGGACCCGCCCACTTCCGCTTTGGGGGCCAGCAACAGTTGCCAGGGCAACCCTGGGCATGGCAGGGGGATTAAGGGGGCCTGGACCCGCCCACTTCCGCTTTGGGGGCCAGCAACAGTTGCCAGGGCAAACCTGGGAATGGTAGGGGGCTTAAGGGTGCCTGGACCCGCCCACTTCCGCTTTGGGGGCCAGCAACAGTTGCCAGGGCAACCCTGGGCATGGCAGGGGGATTGAGGGGGCCTGGACCCGCCCACTTCCGCTTTGGGGGCCAGCAACAGTTGCCAGGGCAACCCTGGGCATGGCAGGGGGATTAAGGGGGCCTGGACCCGCCCACTTCCGCTTTGGGGGCCAGCAACAGTTGCCAGGGCAACCCTGGGCATGGCAGGGGGATTAAGGGGGCCTGGACCCGCCCACTTCCGTTTTGGGGGCCAGCAACAGTTGCCAGGGCAACCCTGGGCATGGCAGGGGGCTTAAGGGGACCTGGACCCGCCCACTTCCGCTTTGGGGGCCAGCAACAGTTGCCAGGGCAAACCTGGGCATGGCAAGGGGCTTAAGGGGGCCAGGACCCGCCCACTTCCGCTTTGGGGGCCAGCAACAGTTGCCAGGGCAACTTTGGGCATGGCAGGGGGCTTAAGGGGGCCAGGACCCGCCCACTTCCGCTTTGGGGGCCAGCAACAGTTGCCAGGGCAACCCTGGGCATGGCAGGGGGCTTAAGGGGGCCTGGACCCGCCCACTTCCGCTTTGGGGGCCAGCAACAGTTGCCAGGACAACCCTGGGCATGGCAGGGGGCTTAAGGGCGCCTGGACCCGCCCACTTCCGCTTTGGGGGCCATCAATAGTTGCCAGGGAACCCTGGGCATGGCAGGGGGCTTAAGGGGGCCTGGACCCGCCCACTTCCGCTTTGGGGGCCAGCAACAGTTGCCAGGGCAACATTGGGCATGGCAGGGGGCTTAAGGGCGCCAGGACCCGCCCACTTCCGCTTTGGGGGGCAGCAACAGTTGCCAGGGCAACCCTGGGCATGGCAGGGGGCTCAAGGGCGCCTGGACCCGCCCACTTCCGCTTTGGGTGCCAGCAACAGTTGCCAGGACAACCCTGGGCATGGCAGGGGGCTTAAGGGCGCCTGGACCCGCCCACTTCCGCTTTGGGGGCCAGCAAGAGTTGCCAGTGCAACCCTAGGCATGGCAGGGGGCTTAAGGGCGCCAGGACCCACCCACTTCCGCTTTGGGGGCCAGCAACAGTTGCCAGGGCTACCATGGGCATGGCAGGGGGCTTAAGGGCGCCAGGACCCGCCCAATTCCGCTTTGGGGGCCAGCAACAGTTGCCAGGGCAACCCTGGGCATAGCAGGGGGCTTAAGGGCGCCAGAACCCGCCCACTTCCGCTTTGGGGGCCAGCAACAGTTGCCAGGGCAACATTGGGCATGGCAGGGGGCTTAAGGGAGTCAGGACCCGCCCACTTCCGCTTTGGGGGCCAGCAACAGTTGCCAGGGCAACTTTGGGCATGGCAGGGGGCTTAAGGGGGCCAGGACCCGCCCACTTCCGCTTTGGGGGCCAGCAACAGTTGCCAGGGCAACCCTGGGCATGGCAGGGGGCTTAAGGGCGCCAGGACCCACCCACTTCCGCTTTGGGGGCCAGCAACAGTTGCCAGGGCTACCATGGGCATGGCAGGGGGCTTAAGGGCGCCAGGACCCGCCCACTTCCGCTTTGGGGGCCAGCAACAGTTGCCAGGGCAACCCTGGGCATGGCAGGGGGCTTAAGGGCGCAAGGACCCGCCCACTTCCGCTTTGGGGGCCAGCAACAGTTGCCAGGGCAACCCTGGGCATACCAGGGGGCTTTAAGGCGCCAGGACCCGCCCACTTTCGCTTTGGGGGCCAGCAACAGTTGCCAGGGCAACCCTGGGCATACCAGGGGGCTTAAGGGCGCCAGAACCCGCCCACTTCCGCTTTGGGGGCCAGCAACAGTTGCCAGGGCAACCCTGGGCATTACAGGGGGCTTAAGGGCGCCTGGACCTGCCCACTTCCGCTTTGGGGGCCAGCAACAGTTGCCAGGGCAACCCTGGGCATGGCAGGGGGCTTAAGGGCGCCAGAACCCGCCCACTTCCGCTTTGGGGGCCAGCAACAGTTGCCAGGGCAACATTGGGCATGGCAGGGGGCTTAAGGGAGTCAGGACCCGCCCACTTCCGCTTTGGGGGCCAGCAACAGTTGCCAGGACAACCCTGGGCATGGCAGGGGGCTTAAGGGCGCCTGGACCCGCCCACTTCCGCTTTGGGGGCCAGCAACAGTTGACAAGGAACCCTGGGCATGGCAGGGGGCTTAAGGGTGCCTGGATCCGCCCACTTCCGCTTTGGGGGCCAGCAACAGTTGCCAGGGCAACCCTGGGCATGGCAGGGGGATTAAGGGGGCCTGGACCCGCCCACTTCCGTTTTGGGGGCCAGCAACAGTTGCCAGGGCAACCCTGGGCATGGCAGGGGGCTTAAGGGTGCCTGGACCCGCCCACTTCCGCTTTGGGGGCCAGCAACAGTTGCCAGGGCAACCCTGGGCATGGCAGGGGGATTAAGGGGGCCTGGACCCGCCCACTTCCGCTTTGGGGGCCAGCAACAGTTGCCAGGGCAACCCTGGGCATGGCAGGGGGCTTAAGGGGACCTGGACCCGCCCACTTCCGCTTTGGGGGCCAGCAACAGTTGCCAGGGCAACCCTGGGCATGGCAGGGGGCTTAAGGGGACCTGGACCCGCCCACTTCCGCTTTGGGGGCCAGCAACAGTTGCCAGGGCAAACCTGGGCATGGCAAGGGGCTTAAGGGGGCCAGGACCCGCCCACTTCCGCTTTGGGGGCCAGCAACAGTTGCCAGGGCAACTTTGGGCATGGCAGGGGGCTTAAGGGGGCCAGGACCCGCCCACTTCCGCTTTGGGGGCCAGCAACAGTTGCCAGGGCAACCCTGGGCATGGCAGGGGGCTTAAGGGGGCCTGGACCCGCCCACTTCCGCTTTGGGGGCCAGCAACAGTTGCCAGGACAACCCTGGGCATGGCAGGGGGCTTAAGGGCGCCTGGACCCGCCCACTTCCGCTTTGGGGGCCAGCAACAGTTGCCAGGGAACCCTGGGCATGGCAGGGGGCTTAAGGGGGCCTGGACCCGCCCACTTCCGCTTTGGGGGCCAGCAACAGTTGCCAGGGCAACATTGGGCATGGCAGGGGGCTTAAGGGCGCAAGGACCCGCCCACTTCCGCTTTGGGGGGCAGCAACAGTTGCCAGGGCAACCCTGGGCATGGCAGGGGGCTCAAGGGCGCCTGGACCCGCCCACTTCCGCTTTGGGTGCCAGCAACAGTTGCCAGGACAACCCTGGGCATGGCAGGGGGCTTAAGGGCGCCTGGACCCGCCCACTTCCGCTTTGGGGCCAGTAAGAGTTGCCAGTGCAACCCTGGGCATGGCAGGGGGCTTAAGGGCGCCAGGACCCACCCACTTCCGCTTTGGGGGCCAGCAACAGTTGCCAGGGCTACCATGGGCATGGCAGGGGGCTTAAGGGCGCCAGGACCCGCCCACTTCCGCTTTGGGGGCCAGCAACAGTTGCCAGGGCAACCCTGGGCATAGCAGGGGGCTTAAGGGCGCCAGAACCCGCCCACTTCCGCTTTGGGGGCCAGCAACAGTTGCCAGGGCAACATTGGGCATGGCAGGGGGCTTAAGGGAGTCAGGACCCGCCCACTTCCGCTTTGGGGGCCAGCAACAGTTGCCAGGGCAACTTTGGGCATGGCAGGGGGCTTAAGGGGGCCAGGACCCGCCCACTTCCGCTTTGGGGGCCAGCAACAGTTGCCAGGGCAACCCTGGGCATGGCAGGGGGCTTAAGGGCGCCAGGACCCACCCACTTCCGCTTTGGGGGCCAGCAACAGTTGCCAGGGCTACCATGGGCATGGCAGGGGGCTTAAGGGCGCCAGGACCCGCCCACTTCCGCTTTGGGGGCCAGCAACAGTTGCCAGGGCAACCCTGGGCATGGCAGGGGGCTTAAGGGCGCAAGGACCCGCCCACTTCCGCTTTGGGGGCCAGCAACAGTTGCCAGGGCAACCCTGGGCATACCAGGGGGCTTAAGGGCGCCAGGACCCGCTCACTTTCGCTTTGGGGGCCAGCAACAGTTGCCAGGGCAACCCTTGGCATTACAGGGGGCTTAAGGGCGCCTGGACCTGCCCACTTCCGCTTTGGGGGCCAGCAACAGTTGCCAGGGCAACCCTGGGCATGGCAGGGGGATTGAGGGGGCCTGGACCCGCCCACTTCCGCTTTGGGGGCCAGCAACAGTTGCCAGGGCAACCCTGGGCATGGCAGGGGGATTAAGGGGGCCTGGACCCGCCCACTTCCGCTTTGGGGGCCAGCAACAGTTGCCAGGGCAACCCTGGGCATGGCAGGGGGATTAAGGGGGCCTGGACCCGCCCACTTCCGTTTTGGGGGCCAGCAACAGTTGCCAGGGCAACCCTGGGCATGGCAGGGGGCTTAAGGGCGCCTGGACCCGCCCACTTCCGCTTTGGGGGCCAGCAATAGTTGCCAGGGAACCCTGGGCATGGCAGGGGGCTTAAGGGGGCCTGGACCCGCCCACTTCCGCTTTGGGGGCCAGCAACAGTTGCCAGGGCAACATTGGGCATGGCAGGGGGCTTAAGGGCGCCAGGACCCGCCCAATTCCGCTTTGGGGGCCAGCAACAGTTGCCAGGGCAACCCTGGGCATAGCAGGGGGCTTAAGGGCGCCAGAACCCGCCCACTTCCGCTTTGGGGGCCAGCAACAGTTGCCAGGGCAACATTGGGCATGGCAGGGGGCTTAAGGGAGTCAGGACCCGCCCACTTCCGCTTTGGGGGCCAGCAACAGTTGCCAGGGCAACTTTGGGCATGGCAGGGGGCTTAAGGGGGCCAGGACCCGCCCACTTCCGCTTTGGGGGCCAGCAACAGTTGCCAGGGCAACCCTGGGCATGGCAGGGGGCTTAAGGGCGCCAGGACCCACCCACTTCCGCTTTGGGGGCCAGCAACAGTTGCCAGGGCTACCATGGGCATGGCAGGGGGCTTAAGGGCGCCAGGACCCGCCCACTTCCGCTTTGGGGGCCAGCAACAGTTGCCAGGGCAACCCTGGGCATGGCAGGGGGCTTAAGGGCGCAAGGACCCGCCCACTTCCGCTTTGGGGGCCAGCAACAGTTGCCAGGCAACCCTGGGCATACCAGGGGGCTTTAAGGCGCCAGGACCCGCCCACTTTCGCTTTGGGGGCCAGCAACAGTTGCCAGGGCAACCCTGGGCATGGCAGGGGGCTTAAGGGCGCCAGAACCCGCCCACTTCCGCTTTGGGGGCCAGCAACAGTTGCCAGGGCAACATTGGGCATGGCAGGGGGCTTAAGGGAGTCAGGACCCGCCCACTTCCGCTTTGGGGGCCAGCAACAGTTGCCAGGACAACCCTGGGCATGGCAGGGGGCTTAAGGGCGCCTGGACCCGCCCACTTCCGCTTTGGGGGCCAGCAACAGTTGACAAGGAACCCTGGGCATGGCAGGGGGCTTAAGGGTGCCTGGATCCGCCCACTTCCGCTTTGGGGGCCAGCAACAGTTGCCAGGGCAACCCTGGGCATGGCAGGGGGCTTAAGGGCGCAAGGACCCGCCCACTTCCGCTTTGGGGGCCAGCAACAGTTGCCAGGGCAACCCTGGGCATACCAGGGGGCTTTAAGGCGCCAGGACCCGCCCACTTTCGCTTTGGGGGCCAGCAACAGTTGCCAGGGCAACCCTGGGCATACCAGGGGGCTTAAGGGCGCCAGAACCCGCCCACTTCCGCTTTGGGGGCCAGCAACAGTTGCCAGGGCAACCCTGGGCATTACAGGGGGCTTAAGGGCGCCTGGACCTGCCCACTTCCGCTTTGGGGGCCAGCAACAGTTGCCAGGGCAACCCTGGGCATGGCAGGGGGCTTAAGGGCGCCAGAACCCGCCCACTTCCGCTTTGGGGGCCAGCAACAGTTGCCAGGGCAACATTGGGCATGGCAGGGGGCTTAAGGGAGTCAGGACCCGCCCACTTCCGCTTTGGGGGCCAGCAACAGTTGCCAGGACAACCCTGGGCATGGCAGGGGGCTTAAGGGCGCCTGGACCCGCCCACTTCCGCTTTGGGGGCCAGCAACAGTTGACAAGGAACCCTGGGCATGGCAGGGGGCTTAAGGGTGCCTGGATCCGCCCACTTCCGCTTTGGGGACCAGCAACAGTTGCCAGGGCAACCCTGGGCATGGCAGGGGGATTAAGGGGGCCTGGACCCGCCCACTTCCGTTTTGGGGGCCAGCAACAGTTGCCAGGGCAACCCTGGGCATGGCAGGGGGCTTAAGGGTGCCTGGACCCGCCCACTTCCGCTTTGGGGGCCAGCAACAGTTGCCAGGGCAACCCTGGGCATGGCAGGGGGATTAAGGGGGCCTGGACCCGCCCACTTCCGCTTTGGGGGCCAGCAACAGTTGCCAGGGCAACCCTGGGCATGGCAGGGGGCTTAAGGGGACCTGGACCCGCCCACTTCCGCTTTGGGGGCCAGCAACAGTTGCCAGGGCAACCCTGGGCATGGCAGGGGGCTTAAGGGGACCTGGACCCGCCCACTTCCGCTTTGGGGGCCAGCAACAGTTGCCAGGGCAAACCTGGGCATGGCAAGGGGCTTAAGGGGGCCAGGACCCGCCCACTTCCGCTTTGGGGGCCAGCAACAGTTGCCAGGGCAACTTTGGGCATGGCAGGGGGCTTAAGGGGGCCAGGACCCGCCCACTTCCGCTTTGGGGGCCAGCAACAGTTGCCAGGGCAACCCTGGGCATGGCAGGGGGCTTAAGGGGGCCTGGACCCGCCCACTTCCGCTTTGGGGGCCAGCAACAGTTGCCAGGACAACCCTGGGCATGGCAGGGGGCTTAAGGGCGCCTGGACCCGCCCACTTCCGCTTTGGGGGCCAGCAACAGTTGCCAGGGAACCCTGGGCATGGCAGGGGGCTTAAGGGGGCCTGGACCCGCCCACTTCCGCTTTGGGGGCCAGCAACAGTTGCCAGGGCAACATTGGGCATGGCAGGGGGCTTAAGGGCGCAAGGACCCGCCCACTTCCGCTTTGGGGGGCAGCAACAGTTGCCAGGGCAACCCTGGGCATGGCAGGGGGCTCAAGGGCGCCTGGACCCGCCCACTTCCGCTTTGGGTGCCAGCAACAGTTGCCAGGACAACCCTGGGCATGGCAGGGGGCTTAAGGGCGCCTGGACCCGCCCACTTCCGCTTTGGGGCCAGTAAGAGTTGCCAGTGCAACCCTGGGCATGGCAGGGGGCTTAAGGGCGCCAGGACCCACCCACTTCCGCTTTGGGGGCCAGCAACAGTTGCCAGGGCTACCATGGGCATGGCAGGGGGCTTAAGGGCGCCAGGACCCGCCCACTTCCGCTTTGGGGGCCAGCAACAGTTGCCAGGGCAACCCTGGGCATAGCAGGGGGCTTAAGGGCGCCAGAACCCGCCCACTTCCGCTTTGGGGGCCAGCAACAGTTGCCAGGGCAACATTGGGCATGGCAGGGGGCTTAAGGGAGTCAGGACCCGCCCACTTCCGCTTTGGGGGCCAGCAACAGTTGCCAGGGCAACTTTGGGCATGGCAGGGGGCTTAAGGGGGCCAGGACCCGCCCACTTCCGCTTTGGGGGCCAGCAACAGTTGCCAGGGCAACCCTGGGCATGGCAGGGGGCTTAAGGGCGCCAGGACCCACCCACTTCCGCTTTGGGGGCCAGCAACAGTTGCCAGGGCTACCATGGGCATGGCAGGGGGCTTAAGGGCGCCAGGACCCGCCCACTTCCGCTTTGGGGGCCAGCAACAGTTGCCAGGGCAACCCTGGGCATGGCAGGGGGCTTAAGGGCGCAAGGACCCGCCCACTTCCGCTTTGGGGGCCAGCAACAGTTGCCAGGGCAACCCTGGGCATACCAGGGGGCTTAAGGGCGCCAGGACCCGCTCACTTTCGCTTTGGGGGCCAGCAACAGTTGCCAGGGCAACCCTTGGCATTACAGGGGGCTTAAGGGCGCCTGGACCTGCCCACTTCCGCTTTGGGGGCCAGCAACAGTTGCCAGGGCAACCCTGGGCATGGCAGGGGGATTGAGGGGGCCTGGACCCGCCCACTTCCGCTTTGGGGGCCAGCAACAGTTGCCAGGGCAACCCTGGGCATGGCAGGGGGATTAAGGGGGCCTGGACCCGCCCACTTCCGCTTTGGGGGCCAGCAACAGTTGCCAGGGCAACCCTGGGCATGGCAGGGGGATTAAGGGGGCCTGGACCCGCCCACTTCCGTTTTGGGGGCCAGCAACAGTTGCCAGGGCAACCCTGGGCATGGCAGGGGGCTTAAGGGGACCTGGACCCGCCCACTTCCGCTTTGGGGGCCAGCAACAGTTGCCAGGGCAAACCTGGGCATGGCAAGGGGCTTAAGGGGGCCAGGACCCGCCCACTTCCGCTTTGGGGGCCAGCAACAGTTGCCAGGGCAACCCTGGGCATAGCAGGGGGCTTAAGGGCGCCAGAACCCGCCCACTTCCGCTTTGGGGGCCAGCAACAGTTGCCAGGGCAACATTGGGCATGGCAGGGGGCTTAAGGGCGCCAGGACCCGCCCACTTCCGCTTTGGGGGCCAGCAACAGTTGCCAGGGCAACCCTGGGCATAGCAGGGGGCTTAAGGGCGCCAGAACCCGCCCACTTCCGCTTTGGGGGCCAGCAACAGTTGCCAGGGCAACATTGGGCATGGCAGGGGGCTTAAGGGAGTCAGGACCCGCCCACTTCCGCTTTGGGGGCCAGCAACAGTTGCCAGGGCAACTTTGGGCATGGCAGGGGGCTTAAGGGGGCCAGGACCCGCCCACTTCCGCTTTGGGGGCCAGCAACAGTTGCCAGGGCAACCCTGGGCATGGCAGGGGGCTTAAGGGCGCCAGGACCCACCCACTTCCGCTTTGGGGGCCAGCAACAGTTGCCAGGGCTACCATGGGCATGGCAGGGGGCTTAAGGGCGCCAGGACCCGCCCACTTCCGCTTTGGGGGCCAGCAACAGTTGCCAGGGCAACCCTGGGCATGGCAGGGGGCTTAAGGGCGCAAGGACCCGCCCACTTCCGCTTTGGGGGCCAGCAACAGTTGCCAGGGCAACCCTGGGCATACCAGGGGCTTAAGGGCGCCAGGACCCGCTCACTTTCGCTTTGGGGGCCAGCAACAGTTGCCAGGGCAACCCTTGGCATTACAGGGGGCTTAAGGGCGCCTGGACCTGCCCACTTCCGCTTTGGGGGCCAGCAACAGTTGCCAGGGCAACCCTGGGCATGGCAGGGGGATTGAGGGGGCCTGGACCCGCCCACTTCCGCTTTGGGGGCCAGCAACAGTTGCCAGGGCAACCCTGGGCATGGCAGGGGGATTAAGGGGGCCTGGACCCGCCCACTTCCGCTTTGGGGGCCAGCAACAGTTGCCAGGGCAACCCTGGGCATGGCAGGGGGATTAAGGGGGCCTGGACCCGCCCACTTCCGTTTTGGGGGCCAGCAACAGTTGCCAGGGCAACCCTGGGCATGGCAGGGGGCTTAAGGGGACCTGGACCCGCCCACTTCCGCTTTGGGGGCCAGCAACAGTTGCCAGGGCAAACCTGGGCATGGCAAGGGGCTTAAGGGGGCCAGGACCCGCCCACTTCCGCTTTGGGGGCCAGCAACAGTTGCCAGGGCAACTTTGGGCATGGCAGGGGGCTTAAGGGGGCCAGGACCCGCCCACTTCCGCTTTGGGGGCCAGCAACAGTTGCCAGGGCAACCCTGGGCATGGCAGGGGGCTTAAGGGGGCCTGGACCCGCCCACTTCCGCTTTGGGGGCCAGCAACAGTTGCCAGGACAACCCTGGGCATGGCAGGGGGCTTAAGGGCGCCTGGACCCGCCCACTTCCGCTTTGGGGGCCAGCAACAGTTGCCAGGGAACCCTGGGCATGGCAGGGGGCTTAAGGGGGCCTGGACCCGCCCACTTCCGCTTTGGGGGCCAGCAACAGTTGCCAGGGCAACATTGGGCATGGCAGGGGGCTTAAGGGCGCCAGGACCCGCCCACTTCCGCTTTGGGGGGCAGCAACAGTTGCCAGGGCAACCCTGGGCATGGCAGGGGGCTCAAGGGCGCCTGGACCCGCCCACTTCCGCTTTGGGTGCCAGCAACAGTTGCCAGGACAACCCTGGGCATGGCAGGGGGCTTAAGGGCGCCTGGACCCGCCCACTTCCGCTTTGGGGGCCAGCAAGAGTTGCCAGTGCAACCCTAGGCATGGCAGGGGGCTTAAGGGCGCCAGGACCCACCCACTTCCGCTTTGGGGGCCAGCAACAGTTGCCAGGGCTACCATGGGCATGGCAGGGGGCTTAAGGGCGCCAGGACCCGCCCAATTCCGCTTTGGGGGCCAGCAACAGTTGCCAGGGCAACCCTGGGCATAGCAGGGGGCTTAAGGGCGCCAGAACCCGCCCACTTCCGCTTTGGGGGCCAGCAACAGTTGCCAGGGCAACATTGGGCATGGCAGGGGGCTTAAGGGAGTCAGGACCCGCCCACTTCCGCTTTGGGGGCCAGCAACAGTTGCCAGGGCAACTTTGGGCATGGCAGGGGGCTTAAGGGGGCCAGGACCCGCCCACTTCCGCTTTGGGGGCCAGCAACAGTTGCCAGGGCAACCCTGGGCATGGCAGGGGGCTTAAGGGCGCCAGGACCCACCCACTTCCGCTTTGGGGGCCAGCAACAGTTGCCAGGGCTACCATGGGCATGGCAGGGGGCTTAAGGGCGCCAGGACCCGCCCACTTCCGCTTTGGGGGCCAGCAACAGTTGCCAGGGCAACCCTGGGCATGGCAGGGGGCTTAAGGGCGCAAGGACCCGCCCACTTCCGCTTTGGGGGCCAGCAACAGTTGCCAGGGCAACCCTGGGCATACCAGGGGGCTTAAGGGCGCCAGGACCCGCTCACTTTCGCTTTGGGGGCCAGCAACAGTTGCCAGGGCAACCCTTGGCATTACAGGGGGCTTAAGGGCGCCTGGACCTGCCCACTTCCGCTTTGGGGGCCAGCAACAGTTGCCAGGGCAACCCTGGGCATGGCAGGGGGCTTAAGGGCGCCAGAACCCGCCCACTTCCGCTTTGGGGGCCAGCAACAGTTGCCAGGGCAACATTGGGCATGGCAGGGGGCTTAAGGGCGCCAGAACCCGCCCACTTCCGCTTTGGGGGCCAGCAACAGTTGCCAGGACAACCCTGGGCATGGCAGGGGGCTTAAGGGCGCCTGGACCCGCCCACTTCCGCATTGGGGGCCAGCAACAGTTGACAGGGAACCCTGGGCATGGCAGGGGGCTTAAGGGTGCCTGGACCCGCCCACTTCCGCTTTGGGGGCCAGCAACAGTTGCCAGGGCAACCCTGGGCATGGCAGGGGGCTTAAGGGGACCTGGACCCGCCCACTTCCGCTTTGGGGGCCAGCAACAGTTGCCAGGGCAAACCTGGTCATGGCAAGGGGCTTAAGGGGGCCAGGACCCGCCCACTTCCGCTTTGGGGGGCAGCAACAGTTGCCAGGGCAACCCTGTGCATGGCAGGGGGCTTAAGGGTGCCAGGACCTGCCCACTTCCGCTTTGGGGGCCAGCAACAGTTGCCAGGGCAACCCTGGGCATGGCAGGGGGATTAAGGGGGCCTGGACCCGCCCACTTCCGCTTTGGGGGCCAGCAACAGTTGCCAGGGCAACCCTGGGCATGGCAGGGGGATTAAGGGTGCCTGGACCCGCCCACTTCCGTTTTGGGGGCCAGCAACAGTTGCCAGGGCAACACTGGGCATGGCAGGGGGATTAAGGGGGCCTGGACCCGCCCACTTCCGCTTTGGGGGGCAGCAACAGTTGCCAGGGCAACCCTGGGCATGGTAGGGGGCTTAAGGGGGCCAGAACCCGCCCACTTCCGCTTTGGGGGCCAGCAACAGTTGCCAGGGCAACCCTGGGCATGGCAGGGGTCTTAAGGGGGCCTGGACCCGCCCACTTCCGCTTTGGGGGCCAGCAACAGTTGCCAGGACAACCCTGGGCATGACAGGGGGCTTAAGGGCGCCTGGACCCGCCCACTTCCGCTTTGGGGGCCAGCAACAGTTGCCAGGGAACCCTGGGCATGGCAGGGGGCTTAAGGGGGCCTGGACCCGCCCACTTCCGCTTTCGGGGCCAGCAACAGTTGCCAGGGCAACATTGGGCATGGCAGGGGGCTTAAGGGCGCCAGGACCCGCCCACTTCCGCTTTGGGGGCCAGCAACAGTTGCCAGGGCAACCCTGGGCATGGCAGGGAGCTTAAGGGCGCCTGGACCCGCCCAATTCCGCTTTGGGGGCCAGCAACAGTTTCCAGGGCAACCCTGGGCATGGCAGGGGGATAAAGGGGGCCTGGACCCGCCCACTTCCGTTTTGGGGGCCAGGAACAGTTGCCAGGGCAACCTTGGGCATGGCAGGGGTATTAAGGGGGCCTGGACCCGCCCACTTCCACTTTGGGGGCCAGCAACAGTTGCCAGGGCAACCCTGGGCATGGTAGGGGGCTTAAGGGTGCCTGGACCCGCCCACTTCCGCTTTGGGGGCCAGCAACAGTTGCCAGGGCAACCCTGGGCATACCAGGGGGCTTTAAGGCGCCAGGACCCGCCCACTTTCGCTTTGGGGGCCAGCAACAGTTGCCAGGGCAACCCTGGGCATACCAGGGGGCTTAAGGGCGCCAGAACCCGCCCACTTCCGCTTTGGGGGCCAGCAACAGTTGCCAGGGCAACCCTGGGCATTACAGGGGCTTAAGGGCGCCTGGACCTGCCCACTTCCGCTTTGGGGGCCAGCAACAGTTGCCAGGGCAACCCTGGGCATGGCAGGGGGCTTAAGGGCGCCAGAACCCGCCCACTTCCGCTTTGGGGGCCAGCAACAGTTGCCAGGGCAACATTGGGCATGGCAGGGGCTTAAGGGAGTCAGGACCCGCCCACTTCCGCTTTGGGGGCCAGCAACAGTTGCCAGGACAACCCTGGGCATGGCAGGGGCTTAAGGGCGCCTGGACCCGCCCACTTCCGCTTTGGGGGCCAGCAACAGTTGACAAGGGAACCCTGGGCATGGCAGGGGGCTTAAGGGTGCCTGGATCCGCCCACTTCCGCTTTGGGGACCAGCAACAGTTGCCAGGGCAACCCTGGGCATGGCAGGGGGATTAAGGGGGCCTGGACCCGCCCACTTCCGTTTTGGGGGCCAGCAACAGTTGCCAGGGCAACCCTGGGCATGGCAGGGGGCTTAAGGGTGCCTGGACCCGCCCACTTCCGCTTTGGGGGCCAGCAACAGTTGCCAGGGCAACCCTGGGCATGGCAGGGGGATTAAGGGGGCCTGGACCCGCCCACTTCCGCTTTGGGGGCCAGCAACAGTTGCCAGGGCAACCCTGGGCATGGCAGGGGGCTTAAGGGGACCTGGACCCGCCCACTTCCGCTTTGGGGGCCAGCAACAGTTGCCAGGGCAACCCTGGGCATGGCAGGGGGCTTAAGGGGACCTGGACCCGCCCACTTCCGCTTTGGGGGCCAGCAACAGTTGCCAGGGCAAACCTGGGCATGGCAAGGGGCTTAAGGGGGCCAGGACCCGCCCACTTCCGCTTTGGGGGCCAGCAACAGTTGCCAGGGCAACTTTGGGCATGGCAGGGGGCTTAAGGGGGCCAGGACCCGCCCACTTCCGCTTTGGGGGCCAGCAACAGTTGCCAGGGCAACCCTGGGCATGGCAGGGGGCTTAAGGGGGCCTGGACCCGCCCACTTCCGCTTTGGGGGCCAGCAACAGTTGCCAGGACAACCCTGGGCATGGCAGGGGCTTAAGGGCGCCTGGACCCGCCCACTTCCGCTTTGGGGGCCAGCAACAGTTGCCAGGGAACCCTGGGCATGGCAGGGGGCTTAAGGGGGCCTGGACCCGCCCACTTCCGCTTTGGGGGCCAGCAACAGTTGCCAGGGCAACATTGGGCATGGCAGGGGGCTTAAGGGCGCAAGGACCCGCCCACTTCCGCTTTGGGGGGCAGCAACAGTTGCCAGGGCAACCCTGGGCATGGCAGGGGGCTCAAGGGCGCCTGGACCCGCCCACTTCCGCTTTGGGTGCCAGCAACAGTTGCCAGGACAACCCTGGGCATGGCAGGGGGCTTAAGGGCGCCTGGACCCGCCCACTTCCGCTTTGGGGCCAGTAAGAGTTGCCAGTGCAACCCTGGGCATGGCAGGGGGCTTAAGGGCGCCAGGACCCACCCACTTCCGCTTTGGGGGCCAGCAACAGTTGCCAGGGCTACCATGGGCATGGCAGGGGGCTTAAGGGCGCCAGGACCCGCCCACTTCCGCTTTGGGGGCCAGCAACAGTTGCCAGGGCAACCCTGGGCATAGCAGGGGGCTTAAGGGCGCCAGAACCCGCCCACTTCCGCTTTGGGGGCCAGCAACAGTTGCCAGGGCAACATTGGGCATGGCAGGGGGCTTAAGGGAGTCAGGACCCGCCCACTTCCGCTTTGGGGGCCAGCAACAGTTGCCAGGGCAACTTTGGGCATGGCAGGGGGCTTAAGGGGGCCAGGACCCGCCCACTTCCGCTTTGGGGGCCAGCAACAGTTGCCAGGGCAACCCTGGGCATGGCAGGGGGCTTAAGGGCGCCAGGACCCACCCACTTCCGCTTTGGGGGCCAGCAACAGTTGCCAGGGCTACCATGGGCATGGCAGGGGGCTTAAGGGCGCCAGGACCCGCCCACTTCCGCTTTGGGGGCCAGCAACAGTTGCCAGGGCAACCCTGGGCATGGCAGGGGGCTTAAGGGCGCAAGGACCCGCCCACTTCCGCTTTGGGGGCCAGCAACAGTTGCCAGGGCAACCCTGGGCATACCAGGGGGCTTAAGGGCGCCAGGACCCGCTCACTTTCGCTTTGGGGGCCAGCAACAGTTGCCAGGGCAACCCTTGGCATTACAGGGGGCTTAAGGGCGCCTGGACCTGCCCACTTCCGCTTTGGGGGCCAGCAACAGTTGCCAGGGCAACCCTGGGCATGGCAGGGGATTGAGGGGGCCTGGACCCGCCCACTTCCGCTTTGGGGGCCAGCAACAGTTGCCAGGGCAACCCTGGGCATGGCAGGGGGATTAAGGGGGCCTGGACCCGCCCACTTCCGCTTTGGGGGCCAGCAACAGTTGCCAGGGCAACCCTGGGCATGGCAGGGGGATTAAGGGGGCCTGGACCCGCCCACTTCCGTTTTGGGGGCCAGCAACAGTTGCCAGGGCAACCCTGGGCATGGCAGGGGGCTTAAGGGGACCTGGACCCGCCCACTTCCGCTTTGGGGGCCAGCAACAGTTGCCAGGGCAAACCTGGGCATGGCAAGGGGCTTAAGGGGGCCAGGACCCGCCCACTTCCGCTTTGGGGGCCAGCAACAGTTGCCAGGGCAACCCTGGGCATAGCAGGGGGCTTAAGGGCGCCAGAACCCGCCCACTTCCGCTTTGGGGGCCAGCAACAGTTGCCAGGGCAACATTGGGCATGGCAGGGGGCTTAAGGGCGCCAGGACCCGCCCACTTCCGCTTTGGGGGCCAGCAACAGTTGCCAGGGCAACCCTGGGCATAGCAGGGGGCTTAAGGGCGCCAGAACCCGCCCACTTCCGCTTTGGGGGCCAGCAACAGTTGCCAGGGCAACATTGGGCATGGCAGGGGGCTTAAGGGAGTCAGGACCCGCCCACTTCCGCTTTGGGGGCCAGCAACAGTTGCCAGGGCAACTTTGGGCATGGCAGGGGGCTTAAGGGGGCCAGGACCCGCCCACTTCCGCTTTGGGGGCCAGCAACAGTTGCCAGGGCAACCCTGGGCATGGCAGGGGGCTTAAGGGCGCCAGGACCCACCCACTTCCGCTTTGGGGGCCAGCAACAGTTGCCAGGGCTACCATGGGCATGGCAGGGGGCTTAAGGGCGCCAGGACCCGCCCACTTCCGCTTTGGGGGCCAGCAACAGTTGCCAGGGCAACCCTGGGCATGGCAGGGGGCTTAAGGGCGCAAGGACCCGCCCACTTCCGCTTTGGGGGCCAGCAACAGTTGCCAGGGCAACCCTGGGCATACCAGGGGGCTTAAGGGCGCCAGGACCCGCTCACTTTCGCTTTGGGGGCCAGCAACAGTTGCCAGGGCAACCCTTGGCATTACAGGGGGCTTAAGGGCGCCTGGACCTGCCCACTTCCGCTTTGGGGGCCAGCAACAGTTGCCAGGGCAACCCTGGGCATGGCAGGGGGATTGAGGGGGCCTGGACCCGCCCACTTCCGCTTTGGGGGCCAGCAACAGTTGCCAGGGCAACCCTGGGCATGGCAGGGGGATTAAGGGGGCCTGGACCCGCCCACTTCCGCTTTGGGGGCCAGCAACAGTTGCCAGGGCAACCCTGGGCATGGCAGGGGGATTAAGGGGGCCTGGACCCGCCCACTTCCGTTTTGGGGGCCAGCAACAGTTGCCAGGGCAACCCTGGGCATGGCAGGGGGCTTAAGGGGACCTGGACCCGCCCACTTCCGCTTTGGGGGCCAGCAACAGTTGCCAGGGCAAACCTGGGCATGGCAAGGGGCTTAAGGGGGCCAGGACCCGCCCACTTCCGCTTTGGGGGCCAGCAACAGTTGCCAGGGCAACTTTGGGCATGGCAGGGGGCTTAAGGGGGCCAGGACCCGCCCACTTCCGCTTTGGGGGCCAGCAACAGTTGCCAGGGCAACCCTGGGCATGGCAGGGGGCTTAAGGGGGCCTGGACCCGCCCACTTCCGCTTTGGGGGCCAGCAACAGTTGCCAGGACAACCCTGGGCATGGCAGGGGGCTTAAGGGCGCCTGGACCCGCCCACTTCCGCTTTGGGGGCCAGCAACAGTTGCCAGGGAACCCTGGGCATGGCAGGGGGCTTAAGGGGGCCTGGACCCGCCCACTTCCGCTTTGGGGGCCAGCAACAGTTGCCAGGGCAACATTGGGCATGGCAGGGGGCTTAAGGGCGCCAGGACCCGCCCACTTCCGCTTTGGGGGGCAGCAACAGTTGCCAGGGCAACCCTGGGCATGGCAGGGGGCTCAAGGGCGCCTGGACCCGCCCACTTCCGCTTTGGGTGCCAGCAACAGTTGCCAGGACAACCCTGGGCATGGCAGGGGGCTTAAGGGCGCCTGGACCCGCCCACTTCCGCTTTGGGGGCCAGCAAGAGTTGCCAGTGCAACCCTAGGCATGGCAGGGGGCTTAAGGGCGCCAGGACCCACCCACTTCCGCTTTGGGGGCCAGCAACAGTTGCCAGGGCTACCATGGGCATGGCAGGGGGCTTAAGGGCGCCAGGACCCGCCCAATTCCGCTTTGGGGGCCAGCAACAGTTGCCAGGGCAACCCTGGGCATAGCAGGGGGCTTAAGGGCGCCAGAACCCGCCCACTTCCGCTTTGGGGGCCAGCAACAGTTGCCAGGGCAACATTGGGCATGGCAGGGGGCTTAAGGGAGTCAGGACCCGCCCACTTCCGCTTTGGGGGCCAGCAACAGTTGCCAGGGCAACTTTGGGCATGGCAGGGGGCTTAAGGGGGCCAGGACCCGCCCACTTCCGCTTTGGGGGCCAGCAACAGTTGCCAGGGCAACCCTGGGCATGGCAGGGGGCTTAAGGGCGCCAGGACCCACCCACTTCCGCTTTGGGGGCCAGCAACAGTTGCCAGGGCTACCATGGGCATGGCAGGGGGCTTAAGGGCGCCAGGACCCGCCCACTTCCGCTTTGGGGGCCAGCAACAGTTGCCAGGGCAACCCTGGGCATGGCAGGGGGCTTAAGGGCGCAAGGACCCGCCCACTTCCGCTTTGGGGGCCAGCAACAGTTGCCAGGGCAACCCTGGGCATACCAGGGGGCTTAAGGGCGCCAGGACCCGCTCACTTTCGCTTTGGGGGCCAGCAACAGTTGCCAGGGCAACCCTTGGCATTACAGGGGGCTTAAGGGCGCCTGGACCTGCCCACTTCCGCTTTGGGGGCCAGCAACAGTTGCCAGGGCAACCCTGGGCATGGCAGGGGGCTTAAGGGCGCCAGAACCCGCCCACTTCCGCTTTGGGGGCCAGCAACAGTTGCCAGGGCAACATTGGGCATGGCAGGGGGCTTAAGGGCGCCAGAACCCGCCCACTTCCGCTTTGGGGGCCAGCAACAGTTGCCAGGACAACCCTGGGCATGGCAGGGGGCTTAAGGGCGCCTGGACCCGCCCACTTCCGCATTGGGGGCCAGCAACAGTTGACAGGGAACCCTGGGCATGGCAGGGGGCTTAAGGGTGCCTGGACCCGCCCACTTCCGCTTTGGGGGCCAGCAACAGTTGCCAGGGCAACCCTGGGCATGGCAGGGGGCTTAAGGGGACCTGGACCCGCCCACTTCCGCTTTGGGGGCCAGCAACAGTTGCCAGGGCAAACCTGGTCATGGCAAGGGGCTTAAGGGGGCCAGGACCCGCCCACTTCCGCTTTGGGGGGCAGCAACAGTTGCCAGGGCAACCCTGTGCATGGCAGGGGGCTTAAGGGTGCCAGGACCTGCCCACTTCCGCTTTGGGGGCCAGCAACAGTTGCCAGGGCAACCCTGGACATGGCAGGGGGATTAAGGGGGCCTGGACCCGCCCACTTCCGCTTTGGGGGCCAGCAACAGTTGCCAGGGCAACCCTGGGCATGGCAGGGGGATTAAGGGTGCCTGGACCCGCCCACTTCCGTTTTGGGGGCCAGCAACAGTTGCCAGGGCAACACTGGGCATGGCAGGGGGATTAAGGGGGCCTGGACCCGCCCACTTCCGCTTTGGGGGGCAGCAACAGTTGCCAGGGCAACCCTGGGCATGGTAGGGGGCTTAAGGGGGCCAGAACCCGCCCACTTCCGCTTTGGGGGCCAGCAACAGTTGCCAGGGCAACCCTGGGCATGGCAGGGGTCTTAAGGGGGCCTGGACCCGCCCACTTCCGCTTTGGGGGCCAGCAACAGTTGCCAGGACAACCCTGGGCATGACAGGGGGCTTAAGGGCGCCTGGACCCGCCCACTTCCGCTTTGGGGGCCAGCAACAGTTGCCAGGGAACCCTGGGCATGGCAGGGGGCTTAAGGGGGCCTGGACCCGCCCACTTCCGCTTTCGGGGCCAGCAACAGTTGCCAGGGCAACATTGGGCATGGCAGGGGGCTTAAGGGCGCCAGGACCCGCCCACTTCCGCTTTGGGGGCCAGCAACAGTTGCCAGGGCAACCCTGGGCATGGCAGGGAGCTTAAGGGCGCCTGGACCCGCCCAATTCCGCTTTGGGGGCCAGCAACAGTTTCCAGGGCAACCCTGGGCATGGCAGGGGGATAAAGGGGGCCTGGACCCGCCCACTTCCGTTTTGGGGGCCAGGAACAGTTGCCAGGGCAACCTTGGGCATGGCAGGGGTATTAAGGGGGCCTGGACCCGCCCACTTCCACTTTGGGGGCCAGCAACAGTTGCCAGGGCAACCCTGGGCATGGTAGGGGGCTTAAGGGTGCCTGGACCCGCCCACTTCCGCTTTGGGGGCCAGCAACAGTTGCCAGGGCAACCCTGGGCATGGCAGGGGGATTAAGGGGGCCTGGACCCGCCCACTTCCGCTTTGGGGGCCAGCAACAGTTGCCAGGGCAACCCTGGGCATGGCAGGGGGCTTAAGGGGACCTGGACCCGCCCACTTCCGCTTTGGGGGCCAGCAACAGTTGCCAGGGCAACCCTGGGCATGGCAGGGGGCTTAAGGGGACCTGGACCCGCCCACTTCCGCTTTGGGGGCCAGCAACAGTTGCCAGGGCAAATCTGGGCATGGCAAGGGGCTTAAGGGGGCCAGGACCCGCCCACTTCCGCTTTGGGGGCCAGCAACAGTTGCCAGGGCAACCCTGTGCATGGCAGGGGGCTTAAGGGCGCCAGGACCCGCCCACTTCCGCTTTGGGGGCCAGCAACAGTTGCCAGGTCAACCCTGGGCATGGCAGGGGGATTAAGGGGGCCTGGACCCGCCCACTTCCGCTTTGGGGGCCAGCAACATTTGCCAGGGCAACCCTGGGCATGGTAGGGGGCTTAAGGGTTCCTGGACCCCCCCACTTCCACTTTGGGGGCCAGCAACAGTTGCCAGGGCAACCCTGGGCATGGCAGGGGGATTAAGGGGGCCTGGACCCGCCCACTTCCGCTTTGGGGGCCAGCAACAGTTGCCAGGGCAACCCTGGGCATGGCAGGGGGCTTAAGGGGACCTGGACCCGCCCACTTCCGCTTTGGGGGCCAGCAACAGTTGCCAGGGCAACCCTGGGCATGGCAGGGGGCTTAAGGGGACCTGGACCCGCCCACTTCCGCTTTGGGGGCCAGCAACAGTTGCCAGGGCAACATTGGGCATGGCAGGGGGCTTAAGGGCGCCAGGACCCGCCCACTTCCGCTTTGGGGGGCAGCAACAGTTGCCCGGGCAACCCTGGGCATGGCAGGGGGCTCAAGGGCGCCTGGACCCGCCCACTTCCGCTTTGGGTGCCAGCAACAGTTGCCAGGACAACCCTGGGCATGGCAGGGGGCTTAAGGGCGCCTGGACCCGCCCACTTCCGCTTTGGGGGCCAGCAAGAGTTGCCAGTGCAACCCTAGGCATGGCAGGGGGCTTAAGGGCGCCAGGACCCACCCACTTCCGCTTTGGGGGCCAGCAACAGTTGCCAGGGCTACCATGGGCATGGCAGGGGGCTTAAGGGCGCCAGGACCCGCCCAATTCCGCTTTGGGGGCCAGCAACAGTTGCCAGGGCAACCCTGGGCATAGCAGGGGGCTTAAGGGCGCCAGAACCCGCCCACTTCCGCTTTGGGGGCCAGCAACAGTTGCCAGGGCAACATTGGGCATGGCAGGGGGCTTAAGGGAGTCAGGACCCGCCCACTTCCGCTTTGGGGGCCAGCAACAGTTGCCAGGGCAACCCTGGGCATTACAGGGGGCTTAAGGGCGCCTGGACCTGCCCACTTCCGCTTTGGGGGCCAGCAACAGTTGCCAGGGCAACCCTGGGCATGGCAGGGGGCTTAAGGGCGCCAGAACCCGCCCACTTCCGCTTTGGGGGCCAGCAACAGTTGCCAGGGCAACATTGGGCATGGCAGGGGGCTTAAGGGAGTCAGGACCCGCCCACTTCCGCTTTGGGGGCCAGCAACAGTTGCCAGGACAACCCTGGGCATGGCAGGGGGCTTAAGGGCGCCTGGACCCGCCCACTTCCGCTTGGGCCAGCAACAGTTGCCAGGGCAACCCTGGGCATAGCAGGGGGCTTAAGGGCGCCAGAACCCGCCCACTTCCGCTTTGGGGGCCAGCAACAGTTGCCAGGGCAACATTGGGCATGGCAGGGGGCTTAAGGGAGTCAGGACCCGCCCACTTCCGCTTTGGGGGCCAGCAACAGTTGCCAGGACAACCCTGGGCATGGCAGGGGGCTTAAGGGCGCCTGGACCCGCCCAATTCCGCTTTGGGGGCCAGCAACAGTTGCCAGGGCAACCCTGGGCATAGCAGGGGGCTTAAGGGCGCCAGAACCCGCCCACTTCCGCTTTGGGGGCCAGCAACAGTTGCCAGGGCAACATTGGGCATGGCAGGGGGCTTAAGGGAGTCAGGACCCGCCCACTTCCGCTTTGGGGGCCAGCAACAGTTGCCAGAGCAACCCTGGGCATTACAGGGGGCTTAAGGGCGCCTGGACCTGCCCACTTCCGCTTTGGGGGCCAGCAACAGTTGCCAGGGCAACCCTGGGCATGGCAGGGGGCTTAAGGGCGCCAGAACCCGCCCACTTCCGCTTTGGGGGCCAGCAACAGTTGCCAGGGCAACATTGGGCATGGCAGGGGGCTTAAGGGAGTCAGGACCCGCCCACTTCCGCTTTGGGGGCCAGCAACAGTTGCCAGGGCAACATTGGGCATGGCAGGGGGCTTAAGGGCGCCAGGACCCGCCCACTTCCGCTTTGGGGGCCAGCAACAGTTGCCAGGGCAACCCTGGGCATGGCAGGGAGCTTAAGGGCGCCTGGACCCGCCCAATTCCGCTTTGGGGGCCAGCAACAGTTGCCAGGGCAACCCTGGGCATGGCAGGGGGATAAAGGGGGCCTGGACCCGCCCACTTCCGTTTTGGGGGCCAGGAACAGTTGCCAGGGCAACCTTGGGCATGGCAGGGGTATTAAGGGGGCCTGGACCCGCCCACTTCCACTTTGGGGGCCAGCAACAGTTGCCAGGGCAACCCTGGGCATGGTAGGGGGCTTAAGGGTGCCTGGACCCGCCCACTTCCGCTTTGGGGGCCAGCAACAGTTGCCAGGGCAACCCTGGGCATGGCAGGGGGATTAAGGGGGCCTGGACCCGCCCACTTCCGCTTTGGGGGCCAGCAACAGTTGCCAGGGCAACCCTGGGCATGGCAGGGGGCTTAAGGGGACCTGGACCCGCCCACTTCCGCTTTGGGGGCCAGCAACAGTTGCCAGGGCAACCCTGGGCATGGCAGGGGGCTTAAGGGGACCTGGACCCGCCCACTTCCGCTTTGGGGGCCAGCAACAGTTGCCAGGGCAAATCTGGGCATGGCAAGGGGCTTAAGGGGGCCAGGACCCGCCCACTTCCGCTTTGGGGGCCAGCAACAGTTGCCAGGGCAACCCTGTGCATGGCAGGGGGCTTAAGGGCGCCAGGACCCGCCCACTTCCGCTTTGGGGGCCAGCAACAGTTGCCAGGTCAACCCTGGGCATGGCAGGGGGCTTAAGGGGGCCTGGACCCACCCACTTCCGCTTTGGGGGCCAGCAACAGTTGCCAGGGCAACCCTGGGCAGGGCAGGGGGATTAAGGGGGCCATGACCCGCCCACTTCCGCTTTGGGGGCCAGCAACATTTGCCAGGGCAACCCTGGGCATGGGAGGGGGCTTAAGGGTTCCTGGACCCCCCCACTTCCACTTTGGGGGCCAGCAACAGTTGCCAGGGCAACCCTGGGCATGGCAGGGGGATTAAGGGGGCCTGGACCCGCCCACTTCCGCTTTGGGGGCCAGCAACAGTTGCCAGGGCAACCCTGGGCATGGCAGGGGGCTTAAGGGGACCTGGACCCGCCCACTTCCGCTTTGGGGGCCAGCAACAGTTACCAGGGCAACCCTGGGCATGGCAGGGGGCTTAAGGGGACCTGGACCCGCCCACTTCCGCTTTGGGGGCCAGCAACAGTTGCCAGGGCAACATTGGGCATGGCAGGGGGCTTAAGGGCGCCAGGACCCGCCCACTTCCGCTTTGGGGGGCAGCAACAGTTGCCAGGGCAACCCTGGGCATGGCAGGGGGCTCAAGGGCGCCTGGACCCGCCCACTTCCGCTTTGGGTGCCAGCAACAGTTGCCAGGACAACCCTGGGCATGGCAGGGGGCTTAAGGGCGCCTGGACCCGCCCACTTCCGCTTTGGGGGCCAGCAAGAGTTGCCAGTGCAACCCTAGGCATGGCAGGGGGCTTAAGGGCGCCAGGACCCACCCACTTCCGCTTTGGGGGCCAGCAACAGTTGCCAGGGCTACCATGGGCATGGCAGGGGGCTTAAGGGCGCCAGGACCCGCCCAATTCCGCTTTGGGGGCCAGCAACAGTTGCCAGGGCAACCCTGGGCATAGCAGGGAACTTAAGGGCGCCAGAACCCGCCCACTTCCGCTTTGAAGGCCAGGAACAGTTGCCAGGGCAACATTGGGCATGGCAGGGGCTTAAGGGAGTCAGGACCCGCCCACTTCCGCTTTGGGGGCCAGCAACAGTTGCCAGGGCAACCCTGGGCATTACAGGGGGCTTAAGGGCGCCTGGACCTGCCCACTTCCGCTTTGGGGGCCAGCAACAGTTGCCAGGGCAACCCTGGGCATGGCAGGGGGCTTAAGGGCGCCAGAACCCGCCCACTTCCGCTTTGGGGGCCAGCAACAGTTGCCAGGGCAACATTGGGCATGGCAGGGGGCTTAAGGGAGTCAGGACCCGCCCACTTCCGCTTTGGGGGCCAGCAACAGCTGCCAGGACAACCCTGGGCATGGCAGGGGGCTTAAGGGCGCCTGGACCCGCCCACTTCCGCTTTGGGGGCCAGCAACAGTTGACAGGGAACCCTGGGCATGGCAGGGGGCTTAAGGGTGCCTGGACCCGCCCACTTTCGCTTTGGGGGCAAGCAACAGTTGCCAGGGCAACCCTGGGCATGGCAGGGGGATTACGGGGGCCTGGACCCGCCCACTTCCGTTTTGGGGGCCAGCAACAGTTGCCAGGGCAACCCTGGGCATGGCAGGGGGCTTAAGGGTGCCTGGACCCGCCCACTTCCGCTTTGGGGGCCAGCAACAGTTGCCAGGGCAACCCTGGGCATGGCAGGGGGATTAAGGGGGCCTGGACCCGCCCACTTCCGCTTTGGGGGCCAGCAACAGTTGCCAGGGCAACCCTGGGCATGGCAGGGGGCTTAAGGGGACCTGGACCCGCCCACTTCCGCTTTGGGGGCCAGCAACAGTTGCCAGGGCAACCCTGGGCATGGCAGGGGGCCTTAAGGGGACCTGGACCCGCCCACTTCCGCTTTGGGGGCCAGCAACAGTTGCCAGGGCAACTTTGGGCATGGCAGGGGGCTTAAGGGGGCCAGGACCCGCCCACTTCCGCTTTGGGGGCCAGCAACAGTTGCCAGGGCAACCCTGGGCATGGCAGGGGGCTTAAGGGGGCCTGGACCCGCCCACTTCCGCTTTGGGGGCCAGCAACAGTTGCCAGGACAACCTGGGCATGGCAGGGGGCTTAAGGGCGCCTGGACCCGCCCACTTCCGCTTTGGGGGCCAGCAACAGTTGCCAGGGCAACCCTGGGCAGGGCAGGGGGATTAAGGGGGCCTGGACCCGGCCCACTTCCGCTTTGGGGGCCAGCAACAGTTGCCAGGGCAACCCTGGGCATGGTAGGGGCTTAAAAGTGCCTGGACCCGCCCACTTCCACTTTGGGGGCCAGCAACAGTTGCCAGGGCAACCCTGGGCATGGCAGGGGGCTTAAGGGGACCTGGACCCGCCCACTTCCGCTTTGGGGGCCAGCAACAGTTGCCAGGGCAACCCTGGGCATGGCAGGGGGCTTAAGGGGACCTGGACCCGCCCACTTCCGCTTTGGGGGCCAGCAACAGTTGCCAGGGCAACCCTGGGCATGGCAGGGGGCTTAAGGGGACCTGGACCCGCCCACTTCCGCTTTGGGGGCCAGCAACAGTTGCCAGGGCAAATCTGGGCATGGCAAGGGGCTTAAGGGGGCCAGGACCCGCCCACTTCCGCTTTGGGGGCCAGCAACAGTTGCCAGGGCAACCCTGTGCATGGCAGGGGGCTTAAGGGCGCCAGGACCCGCCCACTTCCGCTTTGGGGGCCAGCAACAGTTGCCAGGTCAACCCTGGGCATGGCAGGGGGCTTAAGGGGGCCTGGACCCACCCACTTCCGCTTTGGGGGCCAGCAACAGTTGCCAGGGCAACCCTGGGCAGGGCAGGGGGATTAAGGGGGCCATGACCCGCCCACTTCCGCTTTGGGGGCCAGCAACATTTGCCAGGGCAACCCTGGGCATGGGAGGGGGCTTAAGGGTTCCTGGACCCCCCCACTTCCACTTTGGGGGCCAGCAACAGTTGCCAGGGCAACCCTGGGCATGGCAGGGGATTAAGGGGGCCTGGACCCGCCCACTTCCGCTTTGGGGGCCAGCAACAGTTGCCAGGGCAACCCTGGGCATGGCAGGGGGCTTAAGGGGACCTGGACCCGCCCACTTCCGCTTTGGGGGCCAGCAACAGTTACCAGGGCAACCCTGGGCATGGCAGGGGGCTTAAGGGGACCTGGACCCGCCCACTTCCGCTTTGGGGGCCAGCAACAGTTGCCAGGGCAACATTGGGCATGGCAGGGGGCTTAAGGGCGCCAGGACCCGCCCACTTCCGCTTTGGGGGCAGCAACAGTTGCCAGGGCAACCCTGGGCATGGCAGGGGGCTCAAGGGCGCCTGGACCCGCCCACTTCCGCTTTGGGTGCCAGCAACAGTTGCCAGGACAACCCTGGGCATGGCAGGGGGCTTAAGGGCGCCTGGACCCGCCCACTTCCGCTTTGGGGGCCAGCAAGAGTTGCCAGTGCAACCCTAGGCATGGCAGGGGGCTTAAGGGCGCCAGGACCCACCCACTTCCGCTTTGGGGGCCAGCAACAGTTGCCAGGGCTACCATGGGCATGGCAGGGGGCTTAAGGGCGCCAGGACCCGCCCAATTCCGCTTTGGGGGCCAGCAACAGTTGCCAGGGCAACCCTGGGCATAGCAGGGAACTTAAGGGCGCCAGAACCCGCCCACTTCCGCTTTGGGGGCCAGGAACAGTTGCCAGGGCAACATTGGGCATGGCAGGGGGCTTAAGGAGTCAGGACCCGCCCACTTCCGCTTTGGGGGCCAGCAACAGTTGCCAGGGCAACCCTGGGCATTACAGGGGGCTTAAGGGCGCCTGGACCTGCCCACTTCCGCTTTGGGGGCCAGCAACAGTTGCCAGGGCAACCCTGGGCATGGCAGGGGGCTTAAGGGCGCCAGAACCCGCCCACTTCCGCTTTGGGGGCCAGCAACAGTTGCCAGGGCAACATTGGGCATGGCAGGGGGCTTAAGGGAGTCAGGACCCGCCCACTTCCGCTTTGGGGGCCAGCAACAGCTGCCAGGACAACCCTGGGCATGGCAGGGGGCTTAAGGGCGCCTGGACCCGCCCACTTCCGCTTTGGGGGCCAGCAACAGTTGACAGGGAACCCTGGGCATGGCAGGGGGCTTAAGGGTGCCTGGACCCGCCACTTTCGCTTTGGGGGCAAGCAACAGTTGCCAGGGCAACCCTGGGCATGGCAGGGGGATTAAGGGGGCCTGGACCCGCCCACTTCCGTTTTGGGGGCCAGCAACAGTTGCCAGGGCAACCCTGGGCATGGCAGGGGGCTTAAGGGTGCCTGGACCCGCCCACTTCCGCTTTGGGGGCCAGCAACAGTTGCCAGGGCAACCCTGGGCATGGCAGGGGGATTAAGGGGGCCTGGACCCGCCCACTTCCGCTTTGGGGGCCAGCAACAGTTGCCAGGGCAACCCTGGGCATGGCAGGGGGCTTAAGGGGACCTGGACCCGCCCACTTCCGCTTTGGGGGCCAGCAACAGTTGCCAGGGCAACCCTGGGCATGGCAGGGGGCTTAAGGGGACCTGGACCCGCCCACTTCCGCTTTGGGGGCCAGCAACAGTTGCCAGGGCAACTTTGGGCATGGCAGGGGGCTTAAGGGGGCCAGGACCCGCCCACTTCCCGCTTTGGGGGCCAGCAACAGTTGCCAGGGCAACCCTGGGCATGGCAGGGGGCTTAAGGGGGCCTGGACCCGCCCACTTCCATTTGGGGGCCAGCAACAGTTGCCAGGACAACCCTGGCATGGCAGGGGGCTTAAGGGCGCCTGGACCCGCCCACTTCCGCTTTGGGGGCCAGCAACAGTTGCCAGGGCAACCCTGGGCAGGGCAGGGGGATTAAGGGGGCCTGGACCCGCCCACTTCCGCTTTGGGGGCCAGCAACAGTTGCCAGGGCAAACCCTGGGCATGGTAGGGGGCTTAAAAGTGCCTGGACCCGCCCACTTCCACTTTGGGGGCCAGCAACAGTTGCCAGGGCAACCCTGGGCATGGCAGGGGGCTTAAGGGACCTGGACCCGCCCACTTCCGCTTTGGGGCCAGCAACAGTTGCCAGGGCAACCCTGGGCATGGCAGGGGGCTTAAGGGGACCTGGACCCGCCCACTTCCGCTTTGGGGGCCAGCAACAGTTGCAAACCTGGGCATGGCAAGGGGCTTAAGGGGGCCAGGACCCGCCCACTTCCGCTTTGGGGGCCAGCAACAGTTGCCAGGGCAACTTTGGGCATGGCAGGGGGCTTAAGGGGGCCAGGAACCGCCCACTTCCGCTTTGGGGGCCAGCAACAGTTGCCAGGGCAACCCTGGGCATGGCAGGGGGCTTAAGGGGACCTGGACCCGCCCACTTCCGCTTTGGGGGCCAGCAACAGTTGCCAGGGAAACCCTGGGCATGGCAGGGGGATTAAGGGTGCCTGGACCCGCCCACTTCCGTTTTGGGGGCCAGCAACAGTTGCCAGGGCAACCCTGGGCATGGCAGGGGGATTAAGGGGGCCTGACCCGCCCACTTCCGCTTTGAGGGCCAGCAACAGTTGCCAGGGCAACCCTGGGCATGGTAGGGGGCTTAAGGGTGCCTGGAATCGCCCACTTCCGCTTTGGGGGCTAGCAACAGTTGCCAGGGCAACCCTGGGCATGGCAGGGGGATTAAGGGGGCCTGGACCCGCCCACTTCCGCTTTGGGGGCCAGCAACATTTGCCAGGGCAACCCTGGGCATGGCAGGGGGATTAAGGGGGCCTGGACCCGCCCACTTCCGTTTTGGGGGCCAGCAACAGTTGCCAGGGCAACCCTGGGCATGGCAGGGGGCTTAAGGGTGCCTGGACCCGCCCACTTCCGCTTTGGGGGCCAGCAACAGTTGCCAGGGCAACCCTGGGCATGGCAGGGGGATTAAGGGGGCCTGGACCCGCCCACTTCCGCTTTGGGGGCCAGCAACAGTTGCCAGGGCAACCCTGGGCATGGCAGGGGGCTTAAGGGGACCTGGACCCGCCCACTTCCGCTTTGGGGGCCAGCAACAGTTGCCAGGGCAACCCTGGGCATGGCAGGGGGCTTAAGGGGACCTGGACCCGCCCACTTCCGCTTTGCTGGCCAGCAACAGTTGCCAGGGCAAACCTGGGCATGGCAAGGGGCTTAAGGGGGCCAGGACCCGCCCCACTTCCGCTTTGGGGGCCAGCAACAGTTGCCAGGGCAACTTTGGGCATGGCAGGGGGCTTAAGGGGGCCAGGACCCGCCCACTTCCGCTTTGGGGGCCAGCAACAGTTGCCAGGGCAACCCTGGGCATGGCAGGGGGCTTAAGGGGGCCTGGACCCGCCCACTTCCGCTTTGGGGGCCAGCAACAGTTGCCAGGACCACCCTGGGCATGGCAGGGGGCTTAAGGGCGCCTGGACCCGCCCACTTACGCTTTGGGGGCCAGCAATAGTTGCCAGGGAACCCCTGGGCATGGCAGGGGGCTTAAGGGGGCCTGGACCCGCCCACTTCCGCTTTGGGGGCCAGCAACAGTTGCCAGGGCAACATTGGGCATGGCAGGGGGCTTAAGGGCGCCAGGACCCGCCCACTTCCGCTTTGGGGGCCAGCAACAGTTGCCAGGGCAACCCTGGGGCATGGCAGGGGGCTTAAGGGGGCCTGGACCCGCCCACTTCCGCTTTGGGGGCCAGCAACAGTTGCCAGGACAACCTGGGCATGGCAGGGGGCTTAAGGGCGCCTGGACCCGCCCACTTACGCTTTGGGGGCCAGCAATAGTTGCCAGGGAACCCTGGGCATGGCAGGGGGCTTAAGGGGGCCTGGACCCGCCCACTTCCGCTTTGGGGGCCAGCAACAGTTGCCAGGGCAACATTGGGCATGGCAGGGGCTTAAGGGGGCCTGGACCCGCCCACTTCCGCTTTGGGGGGCAGCAACAGTTGCCAGGGCAACCCTGGGCATGGCAGGGGGCTCAAGGGCGCCTGGACCCGCCCACTTCCGCTTTGGGTGCCAGCAACAGTTGCCAGGACAACCCTGGGCATGGCAGGGGGCTTAAGGGCGCCTGGACCCGCCCACTTCCGCTTTGGGGGCCAGCAAGAGTTGCCAGTGCAACCCTAGGCATGTCAGGGGGCTTAAGGGCGCCAGGACCCACCCACTTCCGCTTTGGGGGCCAGCAACAGTTGCCAGGGCTACCATGGGCATGGCAGGGGGCTTAAGGGCGCCAGGACCCGCCCAATTCCGCTTTGGGGGCCAGCAACAGTTGCCAGGGCAACCCTGGGCATAGCAGGGGGCTTAAGGGCGCCAGAACCCGCCCACTTCCGCTTTGGGGGCCAGAAACAGTTGCCAGGGCAACATTGGGCATGGCAGGGGGCTTAAGGGAGTCAGGACCCGCCCACTTCCGCTTTGGGGGCCAGCAACAGTTGCCAGGGCAACTTTGGGCATGGCAGGGGGCTTAAGGGGGCCAGGACCCGCCCACTTCCGCTTTGGGGGCCAGCAACAGTTGACAGGGCAACCCTGGGCATGGCAGGGGGCTTAAGGGCGCCAGGACCCACCCACTTCCGCTTTGGGGGCCAGCAACAGTTGCCAGGGCTACCATGGGCATGGCAGGGGGCTTAAGGGCGCCAGGACCCGCCCACTTCCGCTTTGGGGGCCAGCAACAGTTGCCAGGGCAACCCTGGGCATGGCAGGGGGCTTAAGGGCGCAAGGACCCGCCCACTTCCGCTTTGGGGGCCAGCAACAGTTGCCAGGGCAACCCTGGGCATACCAGGGGGCTTTAAGGCGCCAGGACCCGCCCACTTTCGCTTTGGGGGCCAGCAACAGTTGCCAGGGCAACCCTGGGCATACCAGGGGGCTTAAGGGCGCCAGAACCCGCCCACTTCCGCTTTGGGGGCCAGCAACAGTTGCCAGGGCAACCCTGGGCATTACAGGGGGATTAAGGGGGCCTGGACCCGCCCACTTCCGCTTTGAGGGCCAGCAACAGTTGCCAGGGCAACCCTGGGCATGGTAGGGGGCTTAAGGGTGCCTGGAATCGCCCACTTCCGCTTTGGGGGCTAGCAACAGTTGCCAGGGCAACCCTGGGCATGGCAGGGGGATTAAGGGGGCCTGGACCCGCCCACTTCCGCTTTGGGGGCCAGCAACATTTGCCAGGGCAACCCTGGGCATGGCAGGGGGATTAAGGGGGCCTGGACCCGCCCACTTCCGTTTTGGGGGCCAGCAACAGTTGCCAGGGCAACCCTGGGCATGGCAGGGGGCTTAAGGGTGCCTGGACCCGCCCACTTCCGCTTTGGGGGCCAGCAACAGTTGCCAGGGCAACCCTGGGCATGGCAGGGGGATTAAGGGGGCCTGGACCCGCCCACTTCCGCTTTGGGGGCCAGCAACAGTTGCCAGGGCAACCCTGGGCATGGCAGGGGGCTTAAGGGGACCTGGACCCGCCCACTTCCGCTTTGGGGGCCAGCAACAGTTGCCAGGGCAACCCTGGGCATGGCAGGGGGCTTAAGGGGACCTGGACCCGCCCACTTCCGCTTTGCTGGCCAGCAACAGTTGCCAGGGCAAACCTGGGCATGGCAAGGGGCTTAAGGGGGCCAGGACCCGCCCACTTCCGCTTTGGGGGCCAGCAACAGTTGCCAGGGCAACTTTGGGCATGGCAGGGGGCTTAAGGGGGCCAGGACCCGCCCACTTCCGCTTTGGGGGCCAGCAACAGTTGCCAGGGCAACCCTGGGCATGGCAGGGGGCTTAAGGGGGCCTGGACCCGCCCACTTCCGCTTTGGGGGCCAGCAACAGTTGCCAGGACCACCCTGGGCATGGCAGGGGGCTTAAGGGCGCCTGGACCCGCCCACTTACGCTTTGGGGGCCAGCAATAGTTGCCAGGGAACCCTGGGCATGGCAGGGGGCTTAAGGGGGCCTGGACCCGCCCACTTCCGCTTTGGGGGCCAGCAACAGTTGCCAGGGCAACCCTGGGCATGGCAGGGGGATTAAGGGGGCCTGGACCCGCCCACTTCCGCTTTGGGGGCCAGCAACAGTTGCCAGGGCAACCCTGGGCATTACAGGGGGCTTAAGGGCGCCTGGACCTGCCCACTTCCGCTTTGGGGGCCAGCAACAGTTGCCAGGGCAACCCTGGGCATGGCAGGGGGCTTAAGGGCGCCAGAACCCGCCCACTTCCGCTTTGGGGGCCAGCAACAGTTGCCAGGGCAACATTGGGCATGGCAGGGGGCTTAAGGGAGTCAGGACCCGCCCACTTCCGCTTTGGGGGCCAGCAACAGTTGCCAGGACAACCCTGGGCATGGCAGGGGGCTTAAGGGCGCCTGGACCCGCCCACTTCCGCTTTGGGGGCCAGCAACAGTTGACAGGGAACCCTGGGCATGGCAGGGGGCTTAAGGGTGCCTGGACCCGCCCACTTCCGCTTTGGGGGCCAGCAACAGTTGCCAGGGCAACCCTGGGCATGGCAGGGGGATTAAGGGGGCCTGGACCCGCCCACTTCCGTTTTGGGGGCCAGCAACAGTTGCCAGGGCAACCCTGGGCATGGCAGGGGGCTTAAGGCTGCCTGGACCCGCCCACTTCCGCTTTGGGGGCCAGCAACAGTTGCCAGGGCAACCCTGGGCATGGCAGGGGGATTAAGGGGGCCTGGACCCGCCCACTTCCGCTTTGGGGGCCAGCAACAGTTGCCAGGGCAACCCTGGGCATGGCAGGGGGCTTAAGGGGACCTGGACCCGCCCACTTCCGCTTTGGGGGCCAGCAACAGTTGCCAGGGCAACCCTGGGCATGGCAGGGGGCTTAAGGGGACCTGGACCCGCCCACTTCCGCTTTGGGGGCCAGCAACAGTTGCCAGGGCAACCCTTGGCATTGCAGGGGGCTTAAGGGCGCCTGGACCTGCCCACTTCCGCTTTGGGGGCCAGCAACAGTTGCCAGGGCAACCCTGGGCATGGCAGGGGGATTAAGGGCGCCATAACCCGCCCACTTCCGCTTTGGGGGCCAGCAACAGTTGCCAGGGCAACATTGGGCATGGCAGGGGGCTTAAGGGCGCCAGAACCCGCCCACTTCCGCTTTGGGGGCCAGCAACAGTTGCCAGGACAACCCTGGGCATGGCAGGGGGCTTAAGGGCGCCTGGACCCGCCCACTTCCGCATTGGGGGCCAGCAACAGTTGACAGGGAACCCTGGGCATGGCAGGGGGCTTAAGGGTGCCTGGACCCGCCCACTTCCGCTTTGGGGGCCAGCAACAGTTGCCAGGGCAACCCTGGGCATGGCAGGGGGCTTAAGGGGACCTGGACCCGCCCACTTCCGCTTTGGGGGCCAGCAACAGTTGCCAGGGCAAACCTGGTCATGGCAAGGGGCTTAAGGGGGCCAGGACCCGCCCACTTCCGCTTTGGGGGGCAGCAACAGTTGCCAGGGCAACCCTGTGCATGGCAGGGGGCTTAAGGGTGCCAGGACCCGCCCACTTCCGCTTTGGGGGCCAGCAACAGTTGCCAGGGCAACCCTGGGCATGGCAGGGGGATTAAGGGGGCCTGGACACGCCCACTTCCGCTTTGGGGGCCAGCAACAGTTGCCAGGGCAACCCTGGGCATGGCAGGGGGATTAAGGGTGCCTGGACCCGCCCACTTCCGTTTTGGGGGCCAGCAACAGTTGCCAGGGCAACACTGGGCATGGCAGGGGGATTAAGGGGGCCTGGACCCGCCCACTTCCGCTTTGGGGGGCAGCAACAGTTGCCAGGGCAACCCTGGGCATGGTAGGGGGCTTAAGGGGGCCAGAACCCGCCCACTTCCGCTTTGGGGGCCAGCAACAGTTGCCAGGGCAACCCTGGGCATGGCAGGGGTCTTAAGGGGGCCTGGACCCGCCCACTTCCGCTTTGGGGGCCAGCAACAGTTGCCAGGACAACCCTGGGCATGACAGGGGGCTTAAGGGCGCCTGGACCCGCCCACTTCCGCTTTGGGGGCCAGCAACAGTTGCCAGGGAACCCTGGGCATGGCAGGGGGCTTAAGGGGGCCTGGACCCGCCCACTTCCGCTTTGGGGGCCAGCAACAGTTGCCAGGGCAACATTGGGCATGGCAGGGGGCTTAAGGGCGCCAGGACCCGCCCACTTCCGCTTTGGGGGCCAGCAACAGTTGCCAGGGCAACCCTGGGCATGGCAGGGAGCTTAAGGGCGCCTGGACCCGCCCAATTCCGCTTTGGGGGCCAGCAACAGTTGCCAGGGCAACCCTGGGCATGGCAGGGGGATAAAGGGGGCCTGGACCCGCCCACTTCCGTTTTGGGGGCCAGGAACAGTTGCCAGGGCAACCTTGGGCATGGCAGGGGTATTAAGGGGGCCTGGACCCGCCCACTTCCACTTTGGGGGCCAGCAACAGTTGCCAGGGCAACCCTGGGCATGGTAGGGGGCTTAAGGGTGCCTGGACCCGCCCACTTCCGCTTTGGGGGCCAGCAACAGTTGCCAGGGCAACCCTGGGCATGGCAGGGGGATTAAGGGGGCCTGGACCCGCCCACTTCCGCTTTGGGGGCCAGCAACAGTTGCCAGGGCAACCCTGGGCATGGCAGGGGGCTTAAGGGGACCTGGACCCGCCCACTTCCGCTTTGGGGGCCAGCAACAGTTGCCAGGGCAACCCTGGGCATGGCAGGGGGCTTAAGGGGACCTGGACCCGCCCACTTCCGCTTTGGGGGCCAGCAACAGTTGCCAGGGCAAATCTGGGCATGGCAAGGGGCTTAAGGGGGCCAGGACCCGCCCACTTCCGCTTTGGGGGCCAGCAACAGTTGCCAGGGCAACCCTGTGCATGGCAGGGGGCTTAAGGGCGCCAGGACCCGCCCACTTCCGCTTTGGGGGCCAGCAACAGTTGCCAGGTCAACCCTGGGCATGGCAGGGGGCTTAAGGGGGCCTGGACCCGCCCACTTCCGCTTTGGGGGCCAGCAACAGTTGCCAGGGCAACCCTGGGCAGGGCAGGGGGATTAAGGGGGCCTGGACCCGCCCACTTCCGCTTTGGGGGCCAGCAACATTTGCCAGGGCAACCCTGGGCATGGTAGGGGGCTTAAGGGTGCCTGGACCCCCCCACTTCCACTTTGGGGGCCAGCAACAGTTGCCAGGGCAACCCTGGGCATGGCAGGGGGATTAAGGGGGCCTGGACCCGCCCACTTCCGCTTTGGGGGCCAGCAACAGTTGCCAGGGCAACCCTGGGCATGGCAGGGGGCTTAAGGGGACCTGGACCCGCCCACTTCCGCTTTGGGGGCCAGCAACAGTTGCCAGGGCAACCCTGGGCATGGCAGGGGGCTTAAGGGGACCTGGACCCGCCCACTTCCGCTTTGGGGGCCAGCAACAGTTGCCAGGGCAACATTGGGCATGGCAGGGGGCTTAAGGGCGCCAGGACCCGCCCACTTCCGCTTTGGGGGGCAGCAACAGTTGCCAGGGCAACCCTGGGCATGGCAGGGGGCTCAAGGGCGCCTGGACCCGCCCACTTCCGCTTTGGGTGCCAGCAACAGTTGCCAGGACAACCCTGGGCATGGCAGGGGGCTTAAGGGCGCCTGGACCCGCCCACTTCCGCTTTGGGGGCCAGCAAGAGTTGCCAGTGCAACCCTAGGCATGGCAGGGGGCTTAAGGGCGCCAGGACCCACCCACTTCCGCTTTGGGGGCCAGCAACAGTTGCCAGGGCTACCATAGGCATGGCAGGGGGCTTAAGGGCGCCAGGACCCGCCCAATTCCGCTTTGGGGGCCAGCAACAGTTGCCAGGGCAACATTGGGCATGGCAGGGGGCTTAAGGGAGTCAGGACCCGCCCACTTCCGCTTTGGGGGCCAGCAACAGTTGCCAGGGCAACTTTGGGCATGGCAGGGGGCTTAAGGGGGCCAGGACCCGCCCACTTCCGCTTTGGGGGCCAGCAACAGTTGCCAGGGCAACCCTGGGCATGGCAGGGGGCTTAAGGGCGCCAGGACCCACCCACTTCCGCTTTGGGGGCCAGCAACAGTTGCCAGGGCTACCATGGGCATGGCAGGGGGCTTAAGGGCGCCAGGACCCGCCCACTTCCGCTTTGGGGGCCAGCAACAGTTGCCAGGGCAACCCTGGGCATGGCAGGGGGCTTAAGGGCGCAAGGACCCGCCCACTTCCGCTTTGGGGGCCAGCAACAGTTGCCAGGGCAACCCTGGGCATGGCAGGGGGCTTAAGGGCGCCAGAACCCGCCCACTTCCGCTTTGGGGGCCAGCAACAGTTGCCAGGGCAACATTGGGCATGGCAGGGGGCTTAAGGGAGTCAGGACCCGCCCACTTCCGCTTTGGGGGCCAGCAACAGTTGCCAGGACAACCCTGGGCATGGCAGGGGGCTTAAGGGCGCCTGGACCCGCCCACTTCCGCTTTGGGGGCCAGCAACAGTTGACAGGGAACCCTGGGCATGGCAGGGGGCTTAAGGGGACCTGGACCCGCCCACTTCCGCTTTGGGGGCCAGCAACAGTTGCCAGGGCAACCCTTGGCATTGCAGGGGGCTTAAGGGCGCCTGGACCTGCCCACTTCCGCTTTGGGGGCCAGCAACAGTTGCCAGGGCAACCCTGGGCATGGCAGGGGGCTTAAGGGCGCCAGAACCCGCCCACTTCCGCTTTGGGGGCCAGCAACAGTTGCCAGGACAACCCTGGGCATGGCAGGGGGCTTAAGGGCGCCTGGACCCGCCCACTTCCGCATTGGGGGCCAGCAACAGTTGACAGGGAACCCTGGGCATGGCAGGGGGCTTAAGGGTGCCTGGACCCGCCCACTTCCGCTTTGGGGGCCAGCAACAGTTGCCAGGGCAACCCTGGGCATGGCAGGGGGCTTAAGGGGACCTGGACCCGCCCACTTCCGCTTTGGGGGCCAGCAACAGTTGCCAGGGCAAACCTGGTCATGGCAAGGGGCTTAAGGGGGCCAGGACCCGCCCACTTCCGCTTTGGGGGGCAGCAACAGTTGCCAGGGCAACCCTGTGCATGGCAGGGGGCTTAAGGGTGCCAGGACCCGCCCACTTCCGCTTTGGGGGCCAGCAACAGTTGCCAGGGCAACCCTGGGCATGGCAGGGGGATTAAGGGGGCCTGGACACGCCCACTTCCGCTTTGGGGGCCAGCAACAGTTGCCAGGGCAACCCTGGGCATGGCAGGGGGATTAAGGGTGCCTGGACCCGCCCACTTCCGTTTTGGGGGCCAGCAACAGTTGCCAGGGCAACACTGGGCATGGCAGGGGGATAAAGGGGGCCTGGACCCGCCCACTTCCGCTTTGGGGGGCAGCAACAGTTGCCAGGGCAACCCTGGGCATGGTAGGGGGCTTAAGGGGGCCTGGACCCGCCCACTTCCGCTTTGGGGGCCAGCAACAGTTGCCAGGGCAACCCTGGGCATGGCAGGGAGCTTAAGGGCGCCTGGACCCGCCCAATTCCGCTTTGGGGGCCAGCAACAGTTGCCAGGGCAACCCTGGGCATGGCAGGGGGATAAAGGGGGCCTGGACCCGCCCACTTCCGTTTTGGGGGCCAGGAACAGTTGCCAGGGCAACCTTGGGCATGGCAGGGGTATTAAGGGGGCCTGGACCCGCCCACTTCCACTTTGGGGGCCAGCAACAGTTGCCAGGGCAACCCTGGGCATGGTAGGGGGCTTAAGGGTGCCTGGACCCGCCCACTTCCGCTTTGGGGGCCAGCAACAGTTGCCAGGGCAACCCTGGGCATGGCAGGGGGATTAAGGGGGCCTGGACCCGCCCACTTCCGCTTTGGGGGCCAGCAACAGTTGCCAGGGCAACCCTGGGCATGGCAGGGGGCTTAAGGGGACCTGGACCCGCCCACTTCCGCTTTGGGGGCCAGCAACAGTTGCCAGGGCAACCCTGGGCATGGCAGGGGGCTTAAGGGGACCTGGACCCGCCCACTTCCGCTTTGGGGGCCAGCAACAGTTGCCAGGGCAAATCTGGGCATGGCAAGGGGCTTAAGGGGGCCAGGACCCGCCCACTTCCGCTTTGGGGGCCAGCAACAGTTGCCAGGGCAACCCTGTGCATGGCAGGGGGCTTAAGGGCGCCAGGACCCGCCCACTTCCGCTTTGGGGGCCAGCAACAGTTGCCAGGTCAACCCTGGGCATGGCAGGGGGCTTAAGGGGGCCTGGACCCGCCCACTTCCGCTTTGGGGGCCAGCAACAGTTGCCAGGGCAACCCTGGGCAGGGCAGGGGGATTAAGGGGGCCTGGACCCGCCCACTTCCGCTTTGGGGGCCAGCAACATTTGCCAGGGCAACCCTGGGCATGGTAGGGGGCTTAAGGGTGCCTGGACCCCCCCACTTCCACTTTGGGGGCCAGCAACAGTTGCCAGGGCAACCCTGGGCATGGCAGGGGGATTAAGGGGGCCTGGACCCGCCCACTTCCGCTTTGGGGGCCAGCAACAGTTGCCAGGGCAACCCTGGGCATGGCAGGGGGCTTAAGGGGACCTGGACCCGCCCACTTCCGCTTTGGGGGCCAGCAACAGTTGCCAGGGCAACCCTGGGCATGGCAGGGGGCTTAAGGGGACCTGGACCCGCCCACTTCCGCTTTGGGGGCCAGCAACAGTTGCCAGGGCAACATTGGGCATGGCAGGGTGCTTAAGGGCGCCAGGACCCGCCCACTTCCGCTTTGGGGGGCAGCAACAGTTGCCAGGGCAACCCTGGGCATGGCAGGGGGCTCAAAGGCGCCTGGACCCGCCCACTTCCGCTTTGGGTGCCAGCACCAGTTGCCAGGACAACCCTGGGCATGGCAGGGGGCTTAAGGGCGCCTGGACCCGCCCACTTCCGCTTTGGGGGCCAGCAACAGTTGACAGGGAACCCTGGGCATGGCAGGGGGCTTAAGGGTGCCTGGACCCGCCCACTTCCGCTTTGGGGGCCAGCAACAGTTGCCAGGGCAACCCTGGGCATGGCAGGGGGCTTAAGGGGACCTGGACCCGCCCACTTCCGCTTTGGGGGCCAGCAACAGTTGCCAGGGCAAACCTGGTCATGGCAAGGGGCTTAAGGGGGCCAGGACCCGCCCACTTCCGCTTTGGGGGGCAGCAACAGTTGCCAGGGCAACCCTGTGCATGGCAGGGGGCTTAAGGGTGCCAGGACCCGCCCACTTCCGCTTTGGGGGCCAGCAACAGTTGCCAGGGCAACCCTGGGCATGGCAGGGGGATTAAGGGGGCCTGGACACGCCCACTTCCGCTTTGGGGGCCAGCAACAGTTGCCAGGGCAACCCTGGGCATGGCAGGGGGATTAAGGGTGCCAGGACCCGCCCACTTCCGCTTTGGGGGCCAGCAACAGTTGCCAGGGCAACCCTGGGCATGGCAGGGGGCTTAAGGGCGCAAGGACCCGCCCACTTCCGCTTTGGGGGCCAGCAACAGTTGCCAGGGCAACCCTGGGCATGGCAGGGGGCTTAAGGGCGCCAGAACCCGCCCACTTCCGCTTTGGGGGCCAGCAACAGTTGCCAGGGCAACATTGGGCATGGCAGGGGGCTTAAGGGAGTCAGGACCCGCCCACTTCCGCTTTGGGGGCCAGCAACAGTTGCCAGGACAACCCTGGGCATGGCAGGGGGCTTAAGGGCGCCTGGACCCGCCCACTTCCGCTTTGGGGGCCAGCAACAGTTGACAGGGAACCCTGGGCATGGCAGGGGGCTTAAGGGGACCTGGACCCGCCCACTTCCGCTTTGGGGGCCAGCAACAGTTGCCAGGGCAACCCTTGGCATTGCAGGGGGCTTAAGGGCGCCTGGACCTGCCCACTTCCGCTTTGGGGGCCAGCAACAGTTGCCAGGGCAACCCTGGGCATGGCAGGGGGCTTAAGGGCGCCAGAACCCGCCCACTTCCGCTTTGGGGGCCAGCAACAGTTGCCAGGACAACCCTGGGCATGGCAGGGGGCTTAAGGGCGCCTGGACCCGCCCACTTCCGCATTGGGGGCCAGCAACAGTTGACAGGGAACCCTGGGCATGGCAGGGGGCTTAAGGGTGCCTGGACCCGCCCACTTCCGCTTTGGGGGCCAGCAACAGTTGCCAGGGCAACCCTGGGCATGGCAGGGGGCTTAAGGGGACCTGGACCCGCCCACTTCCGCTTTGGGGGCCAGCAACAGTTGCCAGGGCAAACCTGGTCATGGCAAGGGGCTTAAGGGGGCCAGGACCCGCCCACTTCCGCTTTGGGGGGCAGCAACAGTTGCCAGGGCAACCCTGTGCATGGCAGGGGGCTTAAGGGTGCCAGGACCCGCCCACTTCCGCTTTGGGGGCCAGCAACAGTTGCCAGGGCAACCCTGGGCATGGCAGGGGGATTAAGGGGGCCTGGACACGCCCACTTCCGCTTTGGGGGCCAGCAACAGTTGCCAGGGCAACCCTGGGCATGGCAGGGGGATTAAGGGTGCCTGGACCCGCCCACTTCCGTTTTGGGGGCCAGCAACAGTTGCCAGGGCAACACTGGGCATGGCAGGGGGATAAAGGGGGCCTGGACCCGCCCACTTCCGCTTTGGGGGGCAGCAACAGTTGCCAGGGCAACCCTGGGCATGGTAGGGGGCTTAAGGGGGCCAGAACCCGCCCACTTCCGCTTTGGGGGCCAGCAACAGTTGCCAGGGCAACCCTGGGCATGGCAGGGGTCTTAAGGGGGCCTGGACCCGCCCACTTCCGCTTTGGGGGCCAGCAACAGTTGCCAGGACAACCCTGGGCATGACAGGGGGCTTAAGGGCGCCTGGACCCGCCCACTTCCGCTTTGGGGGCCAGCAACAGTTGCCAGGGAACCCTGGGCATGGCAGGGGGCTTAAGGGGGCCTGGACCCGCCCACTTCCGCTTTGGGGGCCAGCAACAGTTGCCAGGGCAACATTGGGCATGGCAGGGGGCTTAAGGGCGCCAGGACCCGCCCACTTCCGCTTTGGGGGCCAGCAACAGTTGCCAGGGCAACCCTGGGCATGGCAGGGAGCTTAAGGGCGCCTGGACCCGCCCAATTCCGCTTTGGGGGCCAGCAACAGTTGCCAGGGCAACCCTGGGCATGGCAGGGGGATAAAGGGGGCCTGGACCCGCCCACTTCCGTTTTGGGGGCCAGGAACAGTTGCCAGGGCAACCTTGGGCATGGCAGGGGTATTAAGGGGGCCTGGACCCGCCCACTTCCACTTTGGGGGCCAGCAACAGTTGCCAGGGCAACCCTGGGCATGGTAGGGGGCTTAAGGGTGCCTGGACCCGCCCACTTCCGCTTTGGGGGCCAGCAACAGTTGCCAGGGCAACCCTGGGCATGGCAGGGGGATTAAGGGGGCCTGGACCCGCCCACTTCCGCTTTGGGGGCCAGCAACAGTTGCCAGGGCAACCCTGGGCATGGCAGGGGGCTTAAGGGGACCTGGACCCGCCCACTTCCGCTTTGGGGGCCAGCAACAGTTGCCAGGGCAACCCTGGGCATGGCAGGGGGCTTAAGGGGACCTGGACCCGCCCACTTCCGCTTTGGGGGCCAGCAACAGTTGCCAGGGCAAATCTGGGCATGGCAAGGGGCTTAAGGGGGCCAGGACCCGCCCACTTCCGCTTTGGGGGCCAGCAACAGTTGCCAGGGCAACCCTGTGCATGGCAGGGGGCTTAAGGGCGCCAGGACCCGCCCACTTCCGCTTTGGGGGCCAGCAACAGTTGCCAGGTCAACCCTGGGCATGGCAGGGGGCTTAAGGGGGCCTGGACCCGCCCACTTCCGCTTTGGGGGCCAGCAACAGTTGCCAGGGCAACCCTGGGCAGGGCAGGGGGATTAAGGGGGCCTGGACCCGCCCACTTCCGCTTTGGGGGCCAGCAACATTTGCCAGGGCAACCCTGGGCATGGTAGGGGGCTTAAGGGTGCCTGGACCCCCCCACTTCCACTTTGGGGGCCAGCAACAGTTGCCAGGGCAACCCTGGGCATGGCAGGGGGATTAAGGGGGCCTGGACCCGCCCACTTCCGCTTTGGGGGCCAGCAACAGTTGCCAGGGCAACCCTGGGCATGGCAGGGGGCTTAAGGGGACCTGGACCCGCCCACTTCCGCTTTGGGGGCCAGCAACAGTTGCCAGGGCAACCCTGGGCATGGCAGGGGGCTTAAGGGGACCTGGACCCGCCCACTTCCGCTTTGGGGGCCAGCAACAGTTGCCAGGGCAACATTGGGCATGGCAGGGTGCTTAAGGGCGCCAGGACCCGCCCACTTCCGCTTTGGGGGGCAGCAACAGTTGCCAGGGCAACCCTGGGCATGGCAGGGGGCTCAAAGGCGCCTGGACCCGCCCACTTCCGCTTTGGGTGCCAGCACCAGTTGCCAGGACAACCCTGGGCATGGCAGGGGGCTTAAGGGCGCCTGGACCCGCCCACTTCCGCTTTGGGGGCCAGCAACAGTTGACAGGGAACCCTGGGCATGGCAGGGGGCTTAAGGGTGCCTGGACCCGCCCACTTCCGCTTTGGGGGCCAGCAACAGTTGCCAGGGCAACCCTGGGCATGGCAGGGGGCTTAAGGGGACCTGGACCCGCCCACTTCCGCTTTGGGGGCCAGCAACAGTTGCCAGGGCAAACCTGGTCATGGCAAGGGGCTTAAGGGGGCCAGGACCCGCCCACTTCCGCTTTGGGGGGCAGCAACAGTTGCCAGGGCAACCCTGTGCATGGCAGGGGGCTTAAGGGTGCCAGGACCCGCCCACTTCCGCTTTGGGGGCCAGCAACAGTTGCCAGGGCAACCCTGGGCATGGCAGGGGGATTAAGGGGGCCTGGACACGCCCACTTCCGCTTTGGGGGCCAGCAACAGTTGCCAGGGCAACCCTGGGCATGGCAGGGGGATTAAGGGTGCCTGGACCCGCCCACTTCCGTTTTGGGGGCCAGCAACAGTTGCCAGGGCAACACTGGTCATGGCAGGGGGATTAAGGGGGCCTGGACCCGCCCACTTCCGCTTTGGGGGGCAGCAACAGTTGCCAGGGCAACCCTGGGCATGGTAGGGGGCTTAAGGGGGCCAGAACCCGCCCACTTCCGCTTTGGGGGCCAGCAACAGTTGCCAGGGCAACCCTGGGCATGGCAGGGGTCTTAAGGGGGCCTGGACCCGCCCACTTCCGCTTTGGGGGCCAGCAACAGTTGCCAGGACAACCCTGGGCATGACAGGGGGCTTAAGGGCGCCTGGACCCGCCCACTTCCGCTTTGGGGGCCAGCAACAGTTGCCAGGGAACCCTGGGCATGGCAGGGGGCTTAAGGGGGCCTGGACCCGCCCACTTCCGCTTTGGGGGCCAGCAACAGTTGCCAGGGCAACATTGGGCATGGCAGGGGGCTTAAGGGCGCCAGGACCCGCCCACTTCCGCTTTGGGGGCCAGCAACAGTTGCCAGGGCAACCCTGGGCATGGCAGGGAGCTTAAGGGCGCCTGGACCCGCCCAATTCCGCTTTGGGGGCCAGCAACAGTTGCCAGGGCAACCCTGGGCATGGCAGGGGGATAAAGGGGGCCTGGACCCGCCCACTTCCGTTTTGGGGGCCAGGAACAGTTGCCAGGGCAACCTTGGGCATGGCAGGGGTATTAAGGGGGCCTGGACCCGCCCACTTCCACTTTGGGGGCCAGCAACAGTTGCCAGGGCAACCCTGGGCATGGTAGGGGGCTTAAGGGTGCCTGGACCCGCCCACTTCCGCTTTGGGGGCCAGCAACAGTTGCCAGGGCAACCCTGGGCATGGCAGGGGGATTAAGGGGGCCTGGACCCGCCCACTTCCGCTTTGGGGGCCAGCAACAGTTGCCAGGGCAACCCTGGGCATGGCAGGGGGCTTAAGGGGACCTGGACCCGCCCACTTCCGCTTTGGGGGCCAGCAACAGTTGCCAGGGCAACCCTGGGCATGGCAGGGGGCTTAAGGGGACCTGGACCCGCCCACTTCCGCTTTGGGGGCCAGCAACAGTTGCCAGGGCAAATCTGGGCATGGCAAGGGGCTTAAGGGGGCCAGGACCCGCCCACTTCCGCTTTGGGGGCCAGCAACAGTTGCCAGGGCAACCCTGTGCATGGCAGGGGGCTTAAGGGCGCCAGGACCCGCCCACTTCCGCTTTGGGGGCCAGCAACAGTTGCCAGGTCAACCCTGGGCATGGCAGGGGGCTTAAGGGGGCCTGGACCCGCCCACTTCCGCTTTGGGGGCCAGCAACAGTTGCCAGGGCAACCCTGGGCAGGGCAGGGGGATTAAGGGGGCCTGGACCCGCCCACTTCCGCTTTGGGGGCCAGCAACATTTGCCAGGGCAACCCTGGGCATGGTAGGGGGCTTAAGGGTGCCTGGACCCCCCCACTTCCACTTTGGGGGCCAGCAACAGTTGCCAGGGCAACCCTGGGCATGGCAGGGGGATTAAGGGGGCCTGGACCCGCCCACTTCCGCTTTGGGGGCCAGCAACAGTTGCCAGGGCAACCCTGGGCATGGCAGGGGGCTTAAGGGGACCTGGACCCGCCCACTTCCGCTTTGGGGGCCAGCAACAGTTGCCAGGGCAACCCTGGGCATGGCAGGGGGCTTAAGGGGACCTGGACCCGCCCACTTCCGCTTTGGGGGCCAGCAACAGTTGCCAGGGCAACATTGGGCATGGCAGGGGGCTTAAGGGCGCCAGGACCCGCCCACTTCCGCTTTGGGGGGCAGCAACAGTTGCCAGGGCAACCCTGGGCATGGCAGGGGGCTCAAGGGCGCCTGGACCCGCCCACTTCCGCTTTGGGTGCCAGCAACAGTTGCCAGGACAACCCTGGGCATGGCAGGGGGCTTAAGGGCGCCTGGACCCGCCCACTTCCGCTTTGGGGGCCAGCAAGAGTTGCCAGTGCA